>NC_082598.1:65092846-65280277 GCF_030936135.1 Gavia stellata | reverse complement strand
TATCTTCTTATCTTCTTCTCTATCTTCTTCTTCATTTTCATCTTCTTTGTCTTCATCTTCTTCATCTTCTTCATCTCTATCTTCTTATTCTTCTTCTTCCGCTTCTCTATCTTCTTCTTCTACTTCTTTTTCTTTAACAGCTTCTTCTTCTTCATCTTCTTCTTCTTCTTCTCTATCTTCTTCTTCTTCTTATCTTCTTCTTCTCTATCTTTTCTAACTTCTTCTTCTTCATTTTCATCTTCTTCATCTTCATCTTCTCTATCTTCTTCTTCTCTATCTTCTTTTCTATCTTCATCATCAACTTCATCTTCTTCTCTTATTATTTTCTATCTTCTTCTTCTTCTCTTCTTCTTCTCTATCTTCTTATCTTCTTCTCTATCTTCTTCATTTTCATCTTCTTAGTCTTCATCTTCATCTTCTTTATCTCTATCTTCTTCTTCTGTATCTTCTTCTTTCGCTTCTCTTCTGCTTCTCTGTATTCTTCTTCAATTTCATCTTCTTCATCTTCATCTTTTTCATCTTCTTCTCTATTTTCTTGTTCTTTTCTATCTTCTTCTTCTTGTTCTTCGTCTTCTTCTTCTTCTCCTTCTCCATCTTCTTCTTCATCTTCTTCTTCTCTATCTTCTTATGTTCTTCTCTATGTTCTTCTTCTTCATTTTCATCTTCTTCATCTTCTTCTTCATCTTCTTCATCTCTATCTTCTTCTTCTCTATCTTCTTCTTCTTCTTCTCTATCTTCTTCTTCTTCTTCTTCTTCTTCCGCTTCTCTATCTTCTTCTTCTTCTTCTTCTTCTTCTTCTTCTTCTTCTTCTTCTTCTTCTTCTTCTTTAACTTCTTCTTATTATTCATATTCTTCACCTTCATCTTCTCTATCTTCTCCTTCTTCTTCTTCTCTAACTTCTTCTTCTTCATCTTGTCTATCTTCTTCTTCTTCTTCTTCTGCTTCTTCTTGTTCTTCTTCTTTATCTTCTTCTTCTACTTCTTCTTCGTCATCTTCTTCATCTTTATCTTCTTCTTCTTTATCTTCTCCTTCTCTATCTTCTTCCTCTCTATCTTCTTCTTATTATCTTCTTCTTCTTCCTCTCTATATTCTTCTTCTTCTTCTTCTTCATCTTCTTCTTCTTCTTCATCTTCTCCATCTCTCTCTTCTTCTTCTCTCTCTTCTTCTTCTCTGTCTTCTTCTTCTCTGTCTTCTTCTTTTTCTATTTCTTCTCTATCTTCTTCTTCATCTTCTTCATCATCTTCTTCATCATCTTCTTCTTCATCTTCATCATCTTCTTCATCTCTATCTTCTTCTTCTCTGTCTTCTTCTTCTCTATCTTCTTCCCTATCTTCTTCTCTATCTTCTTTTTCTGTTCTATCATCTTCTTCGCTATGATCTTCTCTTCTGCTTCATCTTCTGCTTCATCTTCTTCATCTTCTTGTTCTCTCTCTTCTCTCTCTTCTTCTCTCTCTTCTTCTTCTCTATCTTCTTCTTCTTCTCTATCATCTTCTTCTCTATCTTCTTCTTATCTTTCTTTTTCTTCTTCTCTATCTTCTTCTGCTTCTCTATCTTCCTCTTCTTCTTCTCTATCTTCTTCTTCTTCTTCTGCTTCTCTATCTTCTTCTTATTATTATTCTTCTGCTTCTCTATCTTCTTCTTCTTCTTCTTCTTCTTGTTTTTCTTCTTCTTCTTCTTCTTCTTCTTCTTCTTCTTCTTCTTCTTCTTCTTCTTCTTCTCTATCTTATTCTTCTCTATCATCTTCTTCTATTATCTTCTTCATCTTCTTCTTCTCTATCTTATTCATTTCTATCATCTTCTATTATCTTCTTCTTCTTCTTCTTCATCTTCTTCTCTATCTTATTCTTCTACTATCATCTTCTTCTCTATCTTCTTCTTCTCTATCTTTTTCACCTTCTTTTCTATCTTTTTCGTCTTCTTCTCTTTCTTCTTTATCTTCTTTTTCTTCTCTATCTTCTTCTTCTTCTCTATCTTCTTCTTCTTCTCTATCTTCTCCTTCTCTATCTTCTTCTCCTTCTCCTTCTCCTTCTCCTTCTCCTTCTCCTTCTCCTTCTCCTTCCTCTTCCTCTTCCTCTACCTCTTCCTCGTCTTCTTCTTCTTCTTCTCTAACTTCTTCTTCTTCTCCTTCTCTATCTTCTTCTTCTTCATATTCTTCATCTCTATCTTCGTCTTCTGTATCTTCTTCTTTCGCTTCTCCTTCTTCTTCTGCTTCTCTGTCTTCTTCTTCTTCTTCTTCTTCTTCTTCTCTGTCTTCTTCTCTACCTTCTTATGTTCTTCTCTATCTTCTTCTTCATCTTCATTTTCATCTTCTTCATCCTCTTCTTCATCTTCTTCATCTCTTATCTTCTCCTTCTCTATCATCTTCTTCTTCTTCTCTATCTTCTTCTTCTCTTCTTCTTCTTCTTCTGCTTCTTCTCTATGTTCTTTATGTTCATCATCTCCTTCTCTATCTTCTTCTCGATCTTCTTCTCTATCTTCTTTTTCTCTATCTTCTTCTAAATCTTCTCTATCCTCTTCTTCTCTGTCTTCTTCTCCTTCTTCTCTATCTTCTTCCACTTCTCTATCTTCTTCTTCTTCTCTTTCTTCTTCTTCTTCTCTTTCTTCTTCTTCTTCTTCTTCTTCAGCTTCTGCTTCTGGTTTTGCTTCTTCTTCGGCTTCTGCTTCCTCCTCTGCTTCTTCTTCCTCTGCTTCTTCTTCCACTTCTTCTGATTCTTCAGCTTCAGCTTCTTCTGAGTCGTCTTGTTGTTGTTGTTGTTGTTGTTGTTGTTGTTGTTGTTGTTGTTGTTGTTGTTGTTGTTGTTGTTGTTGTTCTTCTTCTTCTTCTTCTTCTTCTTCTTCTTCTTCTTCTTCTTCTTCTTCTTCTTCTTCCACTTCTGCTTCTTCTGCTTCTTCTGCTTCTTCTGCTTCTTCCTCTTCTGCTTCTTCTTCTTCTTCCTCTGCTTCTTCTTCGTCTGCTTCTTCTTCCTCTGCTTCTGATTCTTCAGCTTCAGCTTCTTCTGAGTCTTCTGCTTCTTATTCTACTTCTTCTGCTTCTTCTTCTGCATCTTTAACTTCTTCTGCTTCTTATTCTTTTTCTGCTTCTGCTGCTTCTCCCTCTTCTGCTGCTTCTGCTTCTGCTTCTCCTTCTGCTGCTTCTGATTCTTCTTCTTCTCATTCTTCTGCTTCATCTGCTTCTGCTTCTTCTGTTTCTTCTGCTTCTACTTCTGCTTCTTCTGCTGCTGCTTCTTCTGCTTCTACATCTGGTTCTGCTTCTTATTGTACTTCTGCTTCTGTTTTTCCTTCTCCTTCTACCACTTCTGCTTCTTCTGCTTCTTCCTCTTCTTCTGCTTCTGCTTCTTCTGCTTCTTCTCCTTCTGCTTCTTCTGCTTCTTCTTCATCTTCTTAATCTCTATCTTCTTCTTCTCTCTCTTCTTCTTCTTCTTCTTCTTCTTCTTCTCTCTCTTCTGCTTTTTCTTCTCTATCTTCTTCCGCTTCTCTATATTCTTCTTCTGCTTCCACTTCTCTATCTTCTTCTTCTGCTGCTGCTTCTATATCTTCTCCTTCTTCTTCTTCTCCTCCTTCTCCTTCTTCATCTTCATCTTGTTCTTCTTCATCATGTTTTTCTTCATCTTCTTCGTCTTCTTCTTCTCTATCTTCTTCTTCTTCTTCTTCGTCTCTATCTTCTTCTTCTTCAATTTCATCTTCTTCATCTTCATCTTTTTCATCTTCTTCTTCTATATTTTCTTAGTCTTCTTTTCTATCTTCTTCGTTTTCTTCTTCATCTTCTTCTTCTTCTTCTCTATCTTCTTCTCTATCTTCTTATTCTTCATCTTCTTCTTCTTCTTCATCTTCTTCTTCATCTTCTTCTTCTTCATCTTCTTCATCATCTTTGTTTTCTTCTTATTCTTCGTCTTCTTCTTCTTCATCTTCTTCTTCTTCTTCATCTTCTTCTTTGTTTTCTTCTTCTTCGTCTTCTTCTTCTTCATCTTCTTCATCTTCTTCATCTTCATCTTCTTCATCTTCTTCATCTTCATCTTCTTCTTCTTCTTCTTCTTCTTCTTCTTCTTCTTCTTCATCTTCTTCTTCATCTTCTTCATCTTCGTCTTCTTCTTCGTCTTCTTCTTCATCATCTTCTTCTTCTTCTTCTTCTTCTTCTTCTTCCTCTTCTTCTTCTTCCGCTTCTTCTCTATGTTCTTCATCTTCATCTTCTCCTTCTCTATCTTCTTCTTCTCGATCTTCTTCTTGTTCTTCTCTATCTTCCTTTTCTCTATCTTCTTCTAAATCTTTTCTATCCTCTTCTTCTCTGTCTTCTTCTCCTTCTTCTCTATCTTCTTCCACTTCTCTATCTTCTTCTTCTTCTTCCGCTTCTCTATCTTCTTCTTCTACTTCTTCTTCTTTAACAAATTATTCTTCATCTTCTTCATCTTCTTCTCTCTATCTTCTTCTTCTTTTTCTTCTTCTCTATCTTTTCTAATTTCTTCATTTTCATCTTCTTCATCTTCTTCTCTATCTTCTTTTCTATCTTCATCATCATCTTCTCTCTTCTTATTTTCAATCTTCTTCTCTTCTTCTCTTCTTCTTCTCTATCTTCTTATCTTCTTCTCTATCATCTTCTTCATTTTCATCTTCTTTGTCTTCATCTTCTTCATCCCTATCTTCTTCTTCATCTTCTTCATCTCTGTCTTCTTCTGTATCTTCTTCTTTCGCTTCTCTTCTTCTGCTTCTCTATCTTCTTTCGCTTGTCTTCTGCTTGTCTATCTTCTTCTTCTCTATCTTCTTTTCTATCTTCGTCATCTTCTCTTCTTATTTTCTATCTTCTTCTCTTCTTCTCTTCTTCTTCTCTATCTTCTTATCTTCTTCTCTATCTTCTTCTTCATTTTCATCTTCTTCGTCTTCATCTTCTTCATCTTCTTCATCTCTATCTTCTTATTCTTCTTCTTCCGCTTCTCTATCTTCTTCTTCTACTTCTTCTTCTTTAACAGCTTCTTCTTCTTATCTTCTTCTTCTTCTTCTCTATCTTCTTCTTCTCTATCTTTTCTAACTTCATCTTCTTCATCTTCATCTTCTCTATCTTCTTCTTCTCTATCTTCTTTTCTATCTTCATCATCAACTTCATCTTCTTCTCTTATTTTTTTCTATCTTCTTCTTCTTCTCTTCTTCTTCTTCTCTATCTTCTTATCTTCTTCTCTATCTTCTTCATTTTCATCTTCTTAGTCTTCATCTTCATCTTCTTCATCTCTATCTTCTTCTTCTGTATCTTCTTCTTTCGCTTCTCTTCTTCTGCTTCTCTGTATTCTTCTTCAATTTCATCTTCTTCATCTTCATCTTTTTCATCTTCTTCTCTATTTTCTTCTTTTCTGTCTTCTTCTTGTTCTTTGTCTTCTTCTTCTTCTCCTTCTTCATCTTCTTCTTCATCTTCTTCTTCTCTATCTTCTTATGTTCTTCTCTATGTTCTTCTTCATTTTCATCTTCTTCATCTTCTTCTTCATCTTCATCTCTATCTTCTTCTTCTCTATCTTCTTCTTCTTATCTTCTTCTTCTTCTTCTTCTTCCGCTTCTCTATCTTCTTCTTCTTCTTCTTCTTCTTCTTCTTCTTCTTCTTCTTCTTCTTCTCCTCTAACTTCTTCTTATTATTCATATTCTTCACCTTCATCTTCTCTATCTTCTCCTTCTTCTTCTTCTCTAACTTCTTCTTCTTCATCTTGTCTATCTTCTTCTTCTTCTTCTTCCGCTTCTTCTTGTTCTTCTTCTTTATCTTCTTCTTCTACTTCTTCTTCGTCATCTTCTTCATCTTTATCTTCTTCTTCTTTATCTTCTCCTTCTCTCTTCTTCCTCTCTATCTTCTTCTTCTTATCTTCTTCTTCTTCTTCTCTATATTCTTCTTCTTCTTCATCTTCTTCTTCTTCTTCATCTTCTCCATCTCTCTCTTCTTCTTCTCTCTGTTCTTCTTCTCTGTCTTCTTCGTCTCTGTCTTCTTCTTTTTCTATTTCTGCTCTATCTTCTTCTTCATCTTCTTCATCATCTTCATCATCGTCTTCATCGTCTTCATCTCTATCTTCTTCTTTTTCTTCTTCTTCATCTTCACAATCTTCTTCATCTCTATCTTCTTCATCTCTATCTTCTTCATCTCTGTCTTCTTCTCTATCTTCTTCTTCTCTATCTTCTTCTTCTCTATCTTCTTCTTCTCTATCTTCTTCTCTATCTTCTTTTTCTGTTCAATCATCTTCTTCGCTATGATCTTCTCTTCTGCTTCATCTTCTGCTTCATCTTCTTCATCTTCTTGTTCTCTCTCTTCTCTCTCTTCTTCTCTCTCTTCTTCTTCTCTCTCTTCTTCTCTCTCTTCTTCTTCTCTCTCTTCTTCTTCTTCTCTATCATCTTCTTCTCTATCATCTTCTTATCTTTCTTTTTCTTCTTCTCTATCTTCTTCTGCTTCTCTATCTTCCTCTTCTTCTTCTTCTTCTTCTGCTTCTCTATCTTCTTCTTCTTCTTCTTATTCTTCTGCTTCTCTATCTTCTTCTTCTTCTTCTTCTTGTTTTTCTTCTTCTTCTTCTTCTTCTTCTTCTTCTTCTTCTTCTTCTTCTTCTCTATCTTATTCTTTTCTATGATCTTCTATTATCTTCTTCTTCTTCTTCTTCATCTTCTTCTTCTCTATCTTATTCTTCTACTATCATCTTCTCTATCTTCTTCTTCTCTATCTTTTTCACCTTCTTCTTTTCTATCTTTTTCGTCTTCTTCTCTTTCTTCTTTATCTTCTTTTTCTTCTCTATCTTCTTCTTCTTCTCTATCTTCTCCTTCTCTATCTTGTTCTCCTTCTCCTTCTCCTTCTCCTTCTCCTTCTCCTTCTCCTTCTCCTTCTTCTTCCTCTTCCTCTACCTCTTCCTCGTCTTCTTCTTCTTCTTCTCTAACTTCTTCTTCTTCTCCTTCTCTATCTTCTTCTTCTTCATATTCTTCGCCTTCATTTTCTTCTCTATCTTCTTCTTTTTATTCTTCTTCTCTAACTTCTTCTTCTTCTTCTTCTTCTTCTCTAACTTCTTCTTCTTCTTCTTCTCTAACTTCTTCTTCTTCTCTATCTTCTTCTTCTTCATATTCTTCACCTTCATTTTCTTCTCTATCTACTTCTTTTTCTTCTTCTTCTTCTTCTTCTTCTTCTTCTGCTTCTCTATTTTCTTCTTCTCATTCTTGTTGTTGTTCTTCATCTTCTTCTTCTCTATCTTCTTCTTCTCTAAAAACTTCATCTTCTTCTTCTTCTCTAACATCTTCTTCTTCTTCTCTAACTTCTTATTTTTCTCCTCTATCATCTTCTTCTTCTTCATATTCTTCACCTTCATCTTCTTCTCTTTCTTCTTCTTCTTATCTTCTTTTCTTCTTTTTCTTCTTCTTCTTCCGCTTCTTTATCTTCTTCTTCTTCTTCTCCTTCTTCTTCTTCTCTATGTTCTTCTTGTTCTTCTTCTTCTCTATCTTCTTCTCTATCTTCTTCTTTTTGTTCTTCTTCTCTATCTTCTTCTTCTTGTTCTTCTTCTCTGTTTTCTTCTTCGTTTTCTCTATCTTCCCTATCTTCTTCTTCCGCTTCTCCTTCTTTTATTCTGCCGCTTCTCCTTCTGCTTCTTCTTCTGCTTTTTCTTCTTCTTCTTCATCTTCTTCTTCTTCTCTATCTTCTTCTTCTTCTTCTTCTTCTCTATCTTTTCTAACTTCTTCTTCTTCATTTTCATCTTCTTCATCTTCATCTTCTCTATCTTCTTCTTCTCTATCTTCTTCTTTTCTATCTTCATCATCGACTTCTTCTCTTTTTCTTATTTTCTATCTTCTTCTTCTCTTCTTCTCTATCTTCTTATCTTCTTCTCTATCTTCATCTTCTTCTTCATCTTCCTCATCTCTATCTTCATCTTCTTCATCTCTATCTTCTTCTGCTTCTCTATCTTCTTCTTCTTCTCTATCTTCTTCTCGATGTTCTTATGTTCTTATGTTCTTCTCTATCTTCTTCTTCATTTTCATCTTCTTCATCTTCTTCTTCATCTTCTTCACCTCTATCTTCTCTATCTTCTTCTTCTTCTTCTCTATCTTCTTCTTCTTTTCTTCTTCTTATTCTTCTTCCACTTCTTCTCTATGTTCTTCATCTTCAGCATCTCCTTCTCTATCTTCTTCTTCTCGATCTTCTTCTTGTTCTTCTCTATCTTCCTTTTCTCTATCTTCTTCTAAATCTTCTCTATCCTCTTCTTCTCTGTCTTCTTCTCATTCTTCTCTATCTTCTTCCACTTCTCTATCTTCTTCTTCTTCTTCTTCTTCTTCTTCCGCTTCTCTATCTTCTTCTTCTACTTCTTCTTAACAGCTTCTTCTTCTTCATCATCTCCTTCTTCTTCTTCTTCTTCTTCTTCTCTATATTCTTCTTCTTCTTCTTCTTCTCTATCTTTTCTAACTTCTTCATTTTCATCTTCTTCGTCTTCATCTTCTCTAACTTCTTCTTCTCTATCTTCTTTTCTATCTTCATCAACTTCATCTTCTTCTCTTGTTATTTTCTATCTTCTTCTCTTCTTCTCTATCTTCTTATCTTCTCTATCTTCTTCATTTTCATCTTCTTCATCTCTATCTTCTTCATCTTCTTCATCTCTATCTTCTTCATCTTCTTCATCTTCTTCATCTCTGTCTTCTTCTGTATCTTCTTCTTTTGCTTCTCTTCTGCTTCTCTATCTTCTTCTTCTTCTCTTTCTTCTTCTCTATCTTCTTATGTTCTTCTCTATCTTCTTCTTAATTTTCATCTTCTTCATCTTCTTCATCTCTATCTTCTTCTTCTCTATCTTCTTCTTCTTCTTATCTATCTTCTTCTTCTTCGTCTTCCACTTCTCTATCTTCTTCTTCTTCTTCTTCTTCTCTATCTTCTTCTTCTTCTTCTTCTTCTTCTCTATCTTCTTCTTCTCTAACTTCTTCTTCTTGTTCTTCTTCTTCTTCTCTAACTTCTTCTTCTTCTTCTTCTTCTTCTTCTTCTCTAACTTCTTCTTCTTCATCTTCTCTAACTTCTTCTTCTTCTTCTCTAACTTCTTCTTCTTCTTCTTCTTCTTCTCTAACTTCTTCTTCTTCTCTAACTTCTTCTCTAACTTCTTCTTCATCCTCTTGTCTATCTTCTTCTGCTTCTTCTTCTCTAACTTCTTCTTTGTCTTGTCTATCTTCTACTTCTTCTTCTTCTGCTTCTTCTTCTTCTTCGTCTTGTCTATCTTCTTCTTCTTCTTCCGCTTCTTCTTCTTCTTCATATTCTTCATCTTCTACTTCTTCTCTATCTCTTCTTCTTCATCATTTTCTTCATTATCTTCTTCTAAATCTTCTCTGTCTTCTTCTTCATTATCTTCTTCTACTTCTCCTCTATCTTCTTCCACTTCTCTATCTTCTCCTTCTCCTTCTTCTTCTTCCGCTTCTCTATCTTCTTCTTCTTCTTTTTCATCTTCTTCTTCTTCATCATCTTCTTCATATTCTTTATCTCTAACTTCTTATCTTCTTCTTCTTCTTCTTCTTTTTCTTCATCTTCTTCTCTATCTTATTCTTCTCTATCTTCTTCTCTATCTTCTTCTTCTCTATCTTCTTCACCTCCTTCTTCTCTATCTTTTTCTTCTTCTTCTCTGTCTTCTTTATCTTCTTTTTCTTCTCTATCTTCTTCTTCTCTATCTTCTTCTCTATCTTGTTCTTCTTCTCCTTCTACTTCTTCTTCTCCTTCTTCTTCTCCTTCTTCTTCCTCTTCCTCTTCTTCTTCTTCCTTTTCTTCTTCTTCTTCTACTTCTTCCTCTTCTTCATCTTCTTCCTCTTCTTTATCTTTCTTCTACTTGGCTTCTTCTTCTCTTACCTTTCTGCTTCTTTTTCTTCTTCTTCTTCTTCTTCCTCTTCTTTTTTTTTTTCTTCTGCTGCTTCTTCTTCTGCTGCCTCTTATTCTGCTTCTGCTGCTGCCTATTATTCTGCTGTTTCTGCTGCTGTTGCTTCTGCTTTCTCTGCTTCTTCTGCTGCTTCTGCTTCTGTTTCTTCTGCTGCTTATTCTGGTTCTTCTACTTCTTCTTCTGCTATTTCTGCTTTTTCTGCTTCTGCTTATTCTTTTGCTTCTTCTTCTTTTGCTGCTGCTTCTTCTTCTGCTTAGGTTTCTGCTGCTCCTGCTTCCTGTGCTACTTCTGCTTCGTCTGCTTCTATTTCCGCTGCTGCTTCATTTCCGCTTCTTCTTCTTTTTCTTCTGCTTCTGCTTGGGTATTTCCTTCTGCTTCTACTACTTCTGCTTCTTCTGCTTCTTCTTCTTTTTTTTCTGGTTCTCTTTTTTCTTCTTTTGCTTCTGCTTCTTCTGCTTCTGACTCAGATTCTTAGCTTCTGCTTCTTCTTCTTCTTCTTCTGTTTCTTTTGCTTCTGATTCTTCTGCTTCTGATTCTTCTACTACTTCTTTTCTTCTACTTCCGCTTCTCTTTCTTTTTCTTCTGCTTCTATTTTTCCTTCTGCTTCTGCTTCTTCTGCTTCTGCTCTTTTTGTGCTTCACCTTCTCCTTCTGTTTCTTCTGCTGCTTCTTCTGTTTCTGCTTCTTCTGCTTCTGCTGTTTCTGCTTCTTCTGCTTCTGCTTCTTTTACTTCTGCTTCTTCTGTTTCTGATTCTTCTGCTGCTTATTTTGTTTTTTCTTCTTCTTCTTCTGCTATTTCTGCTTCTTCTTTTTCTGCTTCCATCTTCTGCTTCCGCTTGTGTTTTGCCTTCTGCTTCTACTGCTTCTACTTCTTCTGCTTCTTCCTCTGCCTTTTCTGATTCTCCTTCTTCTGCTTCTGCTGCTTCTGCTTCTGCATCTTCTGCTGCTGCTTCTGCTTCTCCTTCTGCTTCTCATTTTGCTTCTTTTTCTTCTGGTCCTACTTCTTCTTCTTCTTGTTATTCTTCTTATTCTTCTTGTTCTGTTTCTTCTTTCCTTTTTCTTCTGCTTCTTCTGTTTCTGCTTCTTCTTTTCTGCTTTTTCTTTCTATGCTTCTTCTTCCATTTCTGTTTCCACCTCGGTTTCTGCTGCTTCTACTACTTCTGCTTCTTCTGCTGATGCTTCTTCTGCTTCTGCTTTGCCTTCTACTTCTGCTTTTACTTCTGCTGCTTCTGATTCTTGTTCTTCTTCTGCTTCTTTTTCTTCTGATTCTGATTCTGTTTCTTCTGCTACTTCTGCTTCTTCTTCTGCTACTTCTTGTGATTCTTCTTCTCCTTCTACTTATTCCACTTTGGCTCTGCTTTTTCTTCTTCTTCTTCTTCTTCTCCTTCTTCTTCTTCTTCTGCTCCTTCTTTCTTCTACTTCTGCTTCTTCTTCTTCTTCCGATTCTGATTCTGTTTCTTCTGCTACTTCTGCTTCTTCTTCTGCTTCTTCTTCTGGTTTTTCTGCTTCTGTTTCTCCTTCTGATTCTTCTTCTTCTTCTTCTCCTTCTCCTTCTACTTCTTCTGCTTCTTCATCTTCTGCTTCTGCTGCTTCTGCTTCTTCTTCTGCTTCCTATTCTTCTGCTTCTTCTGTATCTTGTCCTTCTTCTGATACTTCTAATACTACTTCTGCTTCTGCTTCTTCTGCTTCTTCTACTACGTCTGCTTCTTTTCTTCTCCTTCCGCATTTTCTTCTTCTGCTGCTTCTTTTTCGGCTTCTGCTTCTTGGGCTTCTGCTTCTTCTGCTTCCCCTTCTTCTACTTTTTCTTCTGCTTCTTCTCCCTTTTTTCTTCTTCTGCTCCTTCTACTACTTCTGCTTCTTCTGCTTCTGGTTCTGCTTCTTCTGCTTCTTCTGATTCTGATTCTTCTGCTTCTTCTGCTTCTTTTGCTTCTCCTTTTTCTGTTTCAGCTTCTTCTCCCTTTTTTCTTCTGCTGCTCCTTCTACTACTTCTGCTTCTGCTTCTTTTGCTTCTGATTCTTCTGCTTCTGCTTCTTCTGCTTCTTTTTCTTCTGATGCTTCTGCTTCTTAGTTTCTTCTGCTTCGACTTGTGCTTCTGCTGCTGCTGCTTCTGATGCTTCTGTTTCTGGTTCTGCTTCCGCTCCTGCTTTTTATTATACTTCTGCTTCTGGTTTTCCTTCTCCTTCTGCTTCTTCTGCTTCTTCCTGTTCTTCTGATTCAGCTTCTTCTACTTCTTCTGCTTCTTCTCCTTCTATTTCTTCTGCTTCTGCTTCTTCTTCTGCTTCTTAAGCTTCTCATTCTGCTTCTTACTCTGCTTCTGCTTCTTTTTCTTGTGGTTCTCCTTCTTCAGCTTCTTCTGCATCTGATACTTCTGCTGCTGCTTCTTCTGTTCTACTTTTGCTTCTGTTTCTTTTTCTTCTACCTCTGCTTCTGTTTTTCCTTCTACTTCTACTTCTGCTTCTGATCCTGCTTCATCTGCTTGTCATTCTTCTGCTGCTTCTTCATGTGCTTCTGCTTTTGCTTCTTCTGATTCTTCTTCTGCTTCTTCTACTGTTTCTTCGACTTCTTTTGTGTCTTCTTTTTCTTCTTCTGCTACTTCTTCTGCTGCTTGTTCTGCTTTTTCTGCTTCAGCTTCTTCTTCTGCTTCTTCTGCTTCTTCTTCTTCTGCTTCTGCTTCTTCTGCTTCTTCTGCTTCTGCTTCTTCTGCTTCTGCTTCTTCTTCTGCTTCTTCTGCTTCTGCTTCTTCTGCTGCTTCTTCTGCTGCTGCTTCTTCTTCTGCTTCTTCTGCTTCTGCTTCTTCTTCTGCTTCTTCCTCTTCTGCTTTTTCTTCTTCTGCTTCTTCTGCTCCTGCTTCTGCTTCTGCTTGTGTTTTTCCTTCTGCTTCTGCTTGTGTTTTTCCTTCTGCTTCTACTACTTCTGCTTCTTCTGGTTCTCCTTCTCCTGCTTCTTTTTCTTCTGCTTCTTCTGCTTCTTCTGATTCTGATTTTTCTGCTTCTTCTGCTTCTTCTGATTCTGATTTTTCTGCTGCTTCTGCTTCTTCGTCTTCTTCTTCATCTTCTTCTTCTGCATCTTCGTCTTCTTCTTCTGCTTCTTCTGCTTGTTTTTTTCTGCTTCTGCTTCTTATGCTTCTGCTTCTTGTTCTGCTTCTTAAGCTGCTCGTTCTCTTTCTATTTCTGCTTCTGCTGCTTCTGCTGCTTCTGCATCCCCTTCTTCTGCTTTTTCTAATTCTTCTGCTTCATCTTCTGCCTCTTCTTCTGCTTTTCCTGCTTCTTCTGCTTCTGTTTTTTCTACTCATTTTTCTTCTGCTTCTTCTTTTCCTACTACTGCTGCTACTGCTTCATCTGCTTCATCTGCTTCTGATTCTTCTTCTGATTCTTCTTCATCTGCTTCTGCTTTTGCTTCTTTTGATACTTCTTCCTCTTCTGCTGCTTTTTTACTGTTTCTTCTATGAATACTTCTTCGGATTCTTCTGCTTTTTCTTCTTCTGCTGCTTTTTCTTCTTCATTTGCTTCTACTTCTGCTTATTCTTCTGCTTCTTTTTCTGCTTCTTCTGTTGCTGCTGCTTTTTCTTCCATTTCTTTTTCTTCTGCTGCTTCTTTTTTTCTTTTGCTTCTTCTTCTCCTTCTTCTTCTGCTTCTTCTTCTTCAGCTTCTTCTACTGCTTCTTCTTCTGCTTCTTTTTCTGCTTCTTCTTCTGCTTCTTTTTCTGCTTGTTCTTCTTCTACTGCTTTTTCTTCCATTTCTTTTTCTTCTGCTTCTTTTTTTCTACTTTTTCTTCTGCTTCTTCTTCTTCTTCTGCTTCTTCTTCTGCTGCTTCTTCTTCTGCTTCTTCTGCTGCTTCTTCTGCTGCTTCTTCTGCTGCTTTTTCTTCTGCTGCTTCTTCTACTGCTTCTTCTTCTGCTTCTTCTTCTTCTGCTTCTTCTTCTTCTGCTGCTTCTTCTGCTGCTTCTTCTGCTGCTGCTTCTTCTGCTGCTTTTTCTTCTGCTGCTTCTTCTACTGCTGCTGCTTTTTTTTCCTCTGCTGCTTCTTCTTCTGCTTCTTCTGCACCTTGTGCTTCTTCCTCTGCTTCTTCTTGTTCTTCTGCTTTTTCTGCTTCTGCTCCTTTTTCTGCTTTTTGTTCTGCTTCTTCTTTTTCTGCTTCCACTGCTTCTGCGTCTTCTACTTCTTCTTCTTCTTCTGGTTCTTCTGGGCTCCTTCTTCTACTTCTTCTTCTGCTTCTTCTTCTAGCTGACTTTTGCATCTTCTTCTGCATCTTCTTCTTCTTTCTTTTGCATCTGCTTAGCAACAAATTGACAAAAATAACATAAAAATCACATGAAATTGCACATAACAGCATAACATAATATAAAATAAAATAAATAAAAAAATTAAATAAAATAAAAGAAAGTATAATAACATAAAGCAATATAAAATAAATTAGAAAAGAAAGAATTTAATATAAAATTTATTTTGCAATAATACAGTATAATAAAAAAATCATAAAATAAGAGAAAAATGCATTAAAAAGAGAGAAAAAAGAAAAGAGAAGAAAAGAAAAGAGAAGGAAAGAGGAAAGAAGAAAAGAGAAGAAAAAAGATGAAAGAAAATACAAAATGAAAAGAAAGGAAAAGAAAAAAGACAGAAAAGAAAAGAAAAGATGAGGAAAAGAAAGGAAAAAGAAAAGAAAAGAGAAGAAAAAAGAAAATAAAAGAAAAGGAAAGTAAATGAAAGAAAAAAGAAAAGGAAATGAAAGGAAATGAAAGGAAATGAAAGAAAAGGCAAGGAAAGGCAAGGCAAGGCAAGGCAAGGCAAGGCAAGGGAATGAAAATAAAAGAAAAAAAAGAAAAGAGAAAAGAAAAGAAAAGAAAACAAAGACATATGAAAAGAAATCCTGCTTCAACCCATAACCTTTGTGATTTGTGTGCTTGAAATTTCTTTTTAGAGCTGAAGAACCCCTGGCATTACAGGCTCAGCCTGCCGACTGATCCCAGATGTCAGAGGTGGTCTGCCATGGTATGTTCCCTAACATCCCTCCCCTCTCAAGCCTTTTGACACTAATTTTTACATTACAGGTGGAGCTTGAGTGACTCTAGTCATACATATCTTTGTTGGAATTGGTGTCAAAGTTTCTCGCTTTGCTTGTAAAGGTATAGACCAAGAAAAATTCAGAGCGCAAGCTCAGCGAAGGGTGGTCACACCTTGGAGGTGGGTAGTTTTTGGGATGGAGGTGTGTTTTGCTGTTATGATGAGATTATAATGAGCAAAGTTCACCCAAGGATAGTATTTTGTCAGAAAAGTGAGAGTCTGGGGGCCCATTCCCAGGCATATTTATCAGATTCAAAAATGCTTCACTGCACAGCATTACACACACTAAATAGGTTCTTGTATCTTTGTACAGTAGCATTGTCTTTGACCAGGTACGTGTATCCTGGTTACCAGGGTGGGTCTCCATCTCTGTGTCCCATAGTACCTTCCAGTTCCCGTCTTATCACAGAGCCTGGCCGCAGTGTCTCCACGCCGCTCCACCCTCTGTACAGTTTCTCTCAGAGTCGGCACACCATGTTCCCCAGGTGTTGCCAACATCTAAGGTTGCCTAGGGAACTTCTGTGGGATGGAAGCCTTCCATAACCTCCATGCTCCACCCTGAAAGTTTCTTCAATGCTGTACCTTTCCTTAAAATGCGAATATAAATTTAATTTCTAAGTCACCTCCAGCAATAATTCCAGAGACCTGCACTGCAGAGAGCTGCTCTCCTCGATGGAGCAGGAGACCTTACCTACATTGGTAAGGAATGGTGAGGAAATGCTGCATGCTGTATTGGGTTTGCGTGGCAGTGCTTTGGTAGCGGGGGGGGCTACAGGGGTGGCTTCTGTGAGAAGCTGCTAGAAGCTTCTCCTATGTCTGATAGAGCCAATGCCAGCTGGCTTCAAGACGGATCTGCCACTGGCTAAGGCTGAGCTAATCAGCAACAGTGGTAGCGCCTCTGTGATAACATATTTAAGAAGGGGGAAAAAAACCGGGAAGCGGCAGCCAGAGAAGAGAAGAGTGAGAATATGTGAGAGAAACAACTCTGCAGACCCCAAGGTCAGTGAAGAAGGAGGGGGAGGAGAGGCTCCAGGCGCCGGAGCAGAGATTCCCCTGCAGCCCGTGGTGAAGACCATGGTGAAGCAGGTTGTCCCCCTGCAGCCCATGGAGATCCACGGTGGAGCAGATATCCACCTGCATCCCGTGGAGGACCCCACGCTGGAGCAGGTGGATGCCCGAAGGAGGCTGTGATCCTGTGGGAAGCCCATGCTGGAGCAGGCTCCTGGCAGGACCTGTGGAGCCGTGGAGAGAGGAGCCCACGCTGGAGCAGGTTTGCTGGCAGGACTTGCGATCCCGCGGGGGACCCACGCTGGAGCAGTCTGTTCCTGAAGGACTGCACCCCGTGGAATGGACCCATGCTGGAGCAGTTCATGAACTGCAGCCCGTGGGAAGAACCCACGTTGGAGAAGTTCGTGGAGAACTGTCTCCTGTGGGAGGGACCCCACGCTGGAGCAGGGGAAGAGTGTGAGGAGGAAGGAGCGGCAGAAACAACGTGTGATGAACTGACCGCAACCCCCATTCCCCGTCCCCCTGCGCTGCTCGGGGGGAAGAGGTAGAAAAATCGGGAGTGAAGTTGAGCCCAGGAAGAAGGGAGGGGTGGGGGGAAGGTGTTGGGTTTTTTTTAAGATTTGGTTTTACTTCTCATTATCCTACTCTGATTTTCATTGGTAATAAATTAAACTAATTTCCCCAAGTCAAGTCTATTTTGCCCATGATGGTAATTGGTGAGTGATCTCCCTATGTCCTTATCTCGACCTACGAGCCTTTTCCTCATATTTTCTCTCTCCTGTCCAGCTGAGGAAGGGGAGTGAGTGAGCAGCTGTGTGGTGATTAGTCCGGCTGGGCTTAAACCACGACACATGCTCTCTACGTCTCTGCAGAGTTCATGCGGAGGGAACCAAAAGCCTTTCTTTCAGCTCGGGCATCCCCACATCCAAAGGCATGTCTATGGTGCAAAAGCCCTTCTTTACCTAGTCTGGACGTGCAGATGAATTGAGAGGGATGCCCAGCAGCTCTGCCCAGTGCGTGGCCACCAAGGGCAGGGACGGCCCGCTGGGCCTCCAGGGCACGGGGACTGCCTCGGGGCAGCACCGAGGAAGGGTGCTGGGCGGAGGGCGGAGGGCGGGCGGGCGGGGCTGTGCATGGCGGGCCTCGTCGCCCCCACGTCACAGGGCCACCACCCGGCAACGGCGCAATCACAATGCCCTGGGACAGGATAAAAGGGAGCATCGTCCCCTGTCCCGCTGCCAGAGGGCAGCCCGAAGACACCCGAGAGGAAGCCCTTGAGGAGACGGTGGAATTACTTGGAGAGGGGGCTGAGGGAGGAAGAGTGGAGGAGGTGGGACGAGGCTGCTGGAGGTTCCCCACTGCCAGGCCAGCTCCCGACAGGGCCCCCTTCACAGCCCATCTGATGGATGAAAATCCTGCCTCAGCCTTCAGGGATCAGACAGCAGCTGCTCAGGAGATGAGAAGAAGCACCGAGGCCTGGAGGTGCCCAAGGCTCTCAGGCCTCTTCAGCTGGATAAGCGGTGGCAAGACCAAGGGAATGCCTTCTTGAGGAGCCCTGCAGAGCTCGCCGTCCTCACCCTCTGCGGAGCCAGCGGCAGCAGCCGTAAGAAATGGGATGCAGAGATGTTGACGGGGTCCCAGTGCTTTGGAGCACCCACTGGTGCCCTGCCAGGCGCGGGAAGGATTTTGCCCACAGGGTCGATCAGGCCGGGGGCCTTTGGCCACTCTAGGAAGCCCCTGAGGTGGCTCCAGGTTAAGGGAGAATAGGGCTGGGGCATCTCCTGGGAGGCGTGAGCAGCCTGTGGGAGGAGGAGGCAGGTCTTGCTCACATGCTCAGGGACTGGCCGATCGCCAGCGCTGGGGTCAGGAAGGAATTTTCCCCCGGGGCAGATTGGCACCGGTCCCCGGGGGTTTTTTGCCTTCCTCTGCAGCATTGAGCACGGCCGCTTGTCAGGGCTCCTCAGGTCCCTTTTGGCTGGGTCACTGCCTGCTGCTCATGCACCACGAAGACGGCCTCTCGTGCCCTGCAGCTGGGGGGAGGAAGGCTTTTTTTCCCCCACGGTGGGCTAGCGAGTGTTCCCGGGGGTTTTTTGCCTTCCTCTGCAGCGCGGAGCACGGCCACCTGCCAGGGTTCCTTTGGCCATTGTGGCTAGGTGCCTGCTGCTCCTGCTCCACGAAGGTGGCCCTTGTGCCCCGCATCCGGGGGGAGGAATCTCTCTAGACTCCCAGGGCGGGCCCCCAGGGTGGCCCCCAGGGCTTGCTTCTCCTCCTCTGTAGCATTGAGCACAGCCCCTTGGCAGAGCTCCTCCGGGCCCTTTCGGCTCGCTTCTTGCCTGCTGCTCTTGCACCTCCGAGGCGCCACTCGTGCCCTGGCTTGCTCGAGCTCTCTTGCCCAGTGCCACTTCGGAGCGGGAGCGAGCTCTGCTCTTCCCTGGGCTCCATTTCCCCAGGGGCTCTTGCCTGCGCTTGGAAGAGCTCCAGGCTCGCTGCACCATCTGGAGCTGCCACTTTTCAGCTGTCCTGGCGTGCAGGACAAGCGGGCCCGAGAGCGCTTTTCATGCGTCACTGGCCAAGAAGCGCAGCGGAGCAGGTTTGGGAAGGCAGAAAGTGTGCTTGTCATCGATACGTGTCATCCTTTGGAAAATACCCCACGGTACCACACACCTCTTCTTCTGCTTGTCCTGTAGTGTGTGGTCGGGACCGATGCTCATAGTTCAAGTTGTCGCTCTTCAGGAACCAGGGACTGCCTGGCCTGTACTCCTGCTGCGACTTTCCGTGGCTCTGTGGCATTCCTTTGCCAGACAGCAAGGGCTGGTTTTTTCAAGCTACACTGAAGAATGCATCTGCTTGCTCCTGGCTACACACGCGCACTGTGTTAGCGCTAGTGAGCATTGGCTCTGCAAGGGATTCAGAAAAACAACATAAAATCACATAAAACCACATAATAAGCCTTAAAATAACAAACCATAAAATAACATGTCATAAAATAAAACAAAGCAAAGTAAACCCAAACAAAGTAAAGGAAAAAAAACCTAAACTAAACTGAAATAAAATAAAAATAATTAATATAAAATACGTACAGTAAAATAACAAATTATAATAAAACAACATAGTAAAATATAATAAAATATCATAAAATAAGAGGAAAAAATGTGAAGAAAAAAGAAGAGAAAAGAAGAGAAAAGCAGAGAAAAGAAGATGAAATGAGTAAATGAAATTAAATGAGATTAAATTAAATGAAATAATGAAATGAAATGAAATGAAATGAAATGAAATGAAATGAAATGAAATGAAATGAAATGGACAAGGAAATGATAGAATGAAATGAAATGAAATGAAATGAAATGAAATGAAATGAAATGGAAGAATAAATTGGAATAATGAAATGAGAAAATGAAAAAATGAAAAATAAGGTGAAAGAATGAATCAAATGAATAAATGAAATGAAAGAATGACAAGAAATTTAAATTAAAGAGAGAAATGAAATTTAAGAATGAAATGAAATGAAAAAAGTGAACTGGTTAAATGAAGGAATGAAAGGAAATGTAATAGTGAAATAATGAAAAAAGGAAATGACTAAAAAAATTAAATGAAAGAATGAAAATAAATGAAAGACAGAAAATATATGTAAAATTGAAAAATGAAATGAAGAAATATAATTAAATGTAAGAAAAATTCATTTCATTTTGCCATTCATTTCTTTTCATATTTTCATTGCATGTTTTCGTGTCATGATTTCATTTAATTTCATAATTTTATGTCATTTCATTTCATTTCTTTTCATTCTTTCATTTGATTTTTTGTTAGTTTTGTTTTATCCTTAAATGCAATGTCTTTCTTTTCATTCTTTCATTGTTTCATTTTGTCATTTCATTTCATTCTTCCATTTACACTTTCGTTTCATTTTTTCATTTTTTCATTATTTCATTCTTTCATTCTGTCAATATTTCATATCTTTACTTCTTTTCACTCTTTAATTTGTTCATATCATTTTTTCTTTTCATTTCTTCATTCTTTCTTTCTTTTTTTATGTCTTCATTTCATCATTTCATGAAATGAATCAAAAACACATGAAATGAAACAACAAAATCAAATGAAAGAATGAAATGAAAAATAACATGAAAAAGGAAATAAAATAAATTTAAATTGAATTAAATTAAAGAAGGAAATAAAAGAATGGACTGAGATGAAAGAAGGAGTTGAAAAATGAAAGGAAGGAAATTAAAAACAACATGAAAGAATGAAACAAAAGAACGAAATGGAAGAAAATAAATGAAAGAATGAAATTACATGGAAGAATGAAATTAAAAATGGAAGAATGAAATGAAATGAAATGAAACGAAATGAAATGAAATGAAATTCAGTTAAATGGAACAAAATGAAAGAACAAAATAGTGACACACAAAAATGCACTAATGACAAAATGAAAGAATTAATGACTGACAAAACCAAATGGTGAAATAGAATAATAAAATAATGAAACAATGGAATAATGACATAATGTAACGATGTAACACTATAATGAAATAATGAAATGAAATCATGATACAATGAAATACAATACTTTAATTTCATTACAATGAATTCTTTCTTTTAATTTAATTTAATTCAATTAACTTCATTCCATTCCATTTCATTTTGCCATTTCAGGATTTCACATAATGTTTTCACTTCATGATTTCAGCTCATTTCATCATTTCATTTCATTTCATTTCATTTTTTCATTTCATGTGATTTCATGTCATTTCTTTTCATTCTTTCATTTAATTTCATTTCATTTCATTCTTTAATTTAATGTTTAATTTAATTCGTTCCTTTCATTACATTTTTCTGTTTAAATTCTTGTAATTCTTTGATATTGTTTTATGTCACTTCATTTCATTCTTTCATTTAATTTCATTTTACATTTCAATCTTTCATCTCATTTAATCGTTTCATTTTTCATGTCTCCATTTCATTGCATTCTCTCATTTTAAATTTCATTTTATTATTTCATTTTTTCATTTCATTCTTTCATTTCTTAAATTAATTTCATGTCATTTCATTTAAGAATTTCATTTAATTTCAATTAAATATATAATTTTGTTTAATTTAATGTTATTTCATTTTGTTCTTTCATTTTGCTTTGTATAATTTCTTTTGATTTCACTTAATTTCATTTCTTTTCATTTCATATTTTAATTTCATGATTTAATTTCATATTTTCATTTCATGTCTTCATTTCATTATTTCATGTTATTGTTTAATTTAATTTCTTTTCACTCATTCATTTTATCCTTTAATTTAATTTCGTTTCATTTTGTGATTTCATTTCATTCTTCAATTCACACTTTCATTTCATTTTTCAATTCACACTTTCATTTCATTTTTTCATTGTTTCATGTCAGTAATTTTTCTATTTTCATTTTTTCATGGCATTATTTCTTTTCATTCTTTCATTCCTTCATTATTTTTTTTTACTTTATCACTTCAGTATTACCAATGAAATAAAATAAAAAGAAACTAAATGAAATGAAAGAATGAAATTAAGAGAATGAAATAAAAAATTACATGAAAGAGTGACATGAAATGAAATAAAATTAAATGAAAGACAGACATAAAGTGAAATAATGTAATGAAATGAAATTAAATGGAACCTAAGAATGTATTAGTGACATGAAAAAGTGAACTACTGGCAAAACGAAAGAATGAACGACTGACAAAACAAAATAATTAAATAGAATAATACAGTAATGAAACCATGAAATAACGACATCATGTAATGATATAATGAAATAATGAAATAATGATACAACGAAAGGAAATAATTTTTTTCAATTCATTCTTTCATTTTGTTTCGTTTTGCCTTATTTAATTTCATTTCATATTGTCATTTCATGATTTCACTTCATGATTTCATCTCATTGCATTAAATGCAGTGAATGAAATGAAATGAAATGAAAAGGCGAATGGAAATGAAATTGAATGGAAAAAATAAATGATATTACATTAAATGAAGGGTGAAATTAAATTAAATTAAATTAAATTAAATTAAATTAAATTAGGAAATGAAAACTTAAACGAAAGAATGAAATGAAATTAAATGACATGAAATTAAATTATTTTTTAAAATGAAAGGCAATGAATAAAAGGAAAATCTGAAAGGAAAGCAATGAGTGTATTAAGTGGAAGGCTAAAAGGAAAGAATATAGTGAAAGAATGAAATTAAATGAAATCATGACATGAAATGTAAGAATTAAAGTATGAAATGAGATTAAATAAAATGAAACAAAATTAAATGAAATGAAAAATGAAGTGATTAAATAATGAAAAGGAATCGAATGAAATAATGAAAAGAAGTGAAAGGATGAAATGGAATGAACTGAACTGAACTGAAATTGAAGGAAATTAAAGGAAATTAAAGGAAATTAAAGGAAATTAAAGGAAATAATGCAATGAAATTCAATGAAACAATGAGATGAAATGGTGAAATGAAATGAAATAATGAACTGAAAGGAAATAATGCAGTAAGATGAAGTGAACTAAAATGAAATGAAAGAACGAACAGAAATGAAAGAAATTGAAATGACAGAATGAATAACATTAATAAGATTTAAAAAAAAAGTGAAATTAAAGAATTAAATAAAATAATGAACTATCATGCAGTAAACGAATCAAGGGAAATAAAAAATGAAAAGAAATGAAATGAAAGAATGAAAAGTAAGAATGAAATAATTAAGTCAAATAATAAATGAAGGAATGAAATGCAATGCAATTAAATGATATGAAATAATGAAAAAAAACCAAAAAAATGAATTGAAAGAATGAAAAGAAATTAAATAAAATCATCAAATTAAATTAAATGAAATAATGAATTCATTAAAAAAAGGAAATCATGAACTGAAATGAAAAAATGAGTTAATGAAATAAAATGAAATGAAAGGAAAGAGTAAAATAAAAAATAAAAAATAAAAAAAAATTAAATTAAATTACATGGAATGAAATGAAATGAGAAAAAAGAATGAAATCAGATGAAGAAATGAAGGAATTTTTTTAAAATATTGACATTAAACAGAAGACTAAACAAATCAAAAATTGAAATTAAATGGAAGAATAAAAACAAGTGAAAGAATGAAACTAAAAAAAGCAATGAAATTAAATGATGAAATGAAATGTAAGAATGAAATGAAATGAAGCAATTAATGGAAATCAAACAAAAGAGTGAAATGCAATAAAATAATGAAATTAAATGAAAGAAAATTAAATGAAATGAAAGAAAATTAAATGAAATTAATGACAATGAAATGTAAGAATGAAATCAAATTGAAAGACTGACATGAAATGAAGGCATGAAATGAAATAAAATAAAACTAAATGAAATGAGAGAATCTATTTAAAGATTGAAATAATTAAATGGCATGAGAGAATGGAAGAAAATTATAAAATGAATTTAAATGAGTATCATGAAATGAGTAAGTGAAATGAAAGGAAATGAAATGAAAAAATGAAATGTAAGAAAAATTAAATGAAGGAATTGAAATGAAAGAATGAGATGTAAAAATGAAATGAAAGAATGAAACAATAAAGGAATAAGAGAATGAAATGAAAAATTACATGCAAAGAAAGAATGAAAAGACTGTATTATATGAAATGAAATGAAATGAAATGAAATGAAATTAAATTAAATTAAATTAAATTAAATTAAATTAAATTAAATTAAATAATGAAATAACCGAAGAATGGGTTGAAAGAATGAAATACAATGCAATGCAATGCAATGGAAAAATTGTAGGAAATTAAATGCAAAATAAAAAATGAAAAGAAAGAAAGTAATGACAGGATTAAACTGAAGAATAATATGAATGAAATTAAAAGAATGAAGTGAAAGTATGAAATAATGACATTAAATAAAATAATGAACTTGAAAGAAAAAAGAAATTAAATGAAATTAAATCATATTAAGTGAAACAAAACTAAATGAAATTAAGTTAAAGAATGATATCAAAGAATGAAGTGAAAAATGAAGGAATTAGTTTAAATGTAATGAAATGTAATGTAATGTAACCGAATTTAATGAAATGAAATGAAATGAAATGAAATGAAATGAAATGATTAAAAAAGGAAATGAAATGAAAGAGGGAAATTAAAGGAAAGAATTAATTTAAATAAAAGGCATGAAAATAAATGAAAGAATGAAAGAGATTAAAATGAAAGAATGCCTTGAAAAATGACATGAAAGAACAAAATGAAATTAAATGAAAAATGAAAAATTAAATGAAAAATGAAATTAAAGAATGCAATGAAATGAAATGACATTCAATGAAATAAAATTAAATATTTAAATGAAATTGAATAGAAGAATGAAATGAAATCAAATGCAATGAAATTAAATTAAGGAATGAAAGGCAATGAAATAAAATTAAGAAGCAAAAGAAAGTAATAAGTGTAGTAAATGAAAGACAAAAATGAAAGAATGATAGAATGAAATGAAAGAATGAATTCATGAAATGAAATGATGCACTGAAATGAAATGCAAATATGCACTGAAAGGAAATAATGAAATAATGCACTGAACTGAACTGAAATTAAACTAAATTAAATTAAAACAAAACAAAATTAAATGAAATTAAATGAAAGAATGATATTGAAGAATGAAGTGAAAGAATGTAGGAATGAAATTGAATAAAATTAAATGTAATTAAATGTATCATAATGTAATGTAATGAAATTAAATACTGAAATGAAATAATTAAAAACTTGAAATGAAGGAATGAAATTGAAAAATGAATACAGATTAAATGAAAAAATCAAATGAAATTGTATTAAATTAAATTAAGGATGAAATGAAATGACATGAAATGAAATGACATGAAATGAAATGACATGAAATGAAATGACATGAAATGACATGACATGAAAGCAAAGAAGGTAATGAAAGAATGAAATTAAATAAAAAGACATTAAAATAAATGAAAGAATGAAAATGAAATGTGAAATTACTAGAAATTAAATGAATTTAAATGAAATGTAATTAAATTAAATTAAGTTAAATTAAACATTGAAATTAAATGAAATGATGTTATGAAATGAAATGATGAAATGAGATGAAATCAAAGTGGAATCATGAAATGACAATATGAAATGAAATGAAATGAAATTAAGTGGAATTAAATGAAATGAAAGAATGAATTGAAATGAAAATATTTTATTTCTTTATAGCATTATTTAATTGAGTTATTTAATTATTTCATTATATCTTTACAGTATGTCTTTATTTCATTGTTTCCTTATTTTATTATTCTTTTCATTATTTCTTTTTGTTAGTAGTTCATTTTCTCATGTCACTATTTCATTCTTAAGTTTCATTTCATTTCATGCCATGTCATTTCATGTCATTCCTTCATTTAATTTTTCATTTCTTTCATTCATTTGGTTTCTTTCATTTTTTCTTTCACTCTCTCTTTTCATTTTCCATTTTCTTTCATTTTTCATCTCCTTCTTTCATTTCCTTTCTTTTCATTGAATTTCATTTTAATCTTTCATGTAATTTGCCATTTCATTCTTTAACCAGGGGTTTTACGGCGTCATAGGGGAAGATAGGGAGTCGGACATACGCTACCCCTTCGGCGATTTAGACCGTGCAAGAGAAAAGCACCTTAGAGATGACCAGGAGGCGGCCCTGAGGCCCCTTATAAAGACAGAAATAACTGTCGGGGTGTGGAATTTGGATAAGGAGGTGGGATTCCTGTGCTCAAAGAACCATTAAGACTGACCTTGGCATCTCTTGGCATCTCTTGTGCGACCCGGGGGAGTGGAGACTCGCCTGCAGATAAGGAGGGGGCCCCGTGGAGGCAGGACAGCTCTGCTTGTGGTCAGCAAAGACAGCGAGATAACAGAAGCCTGAATGGGTCTTTGTTTCTTCCAAAGGCTTCGTGTCCGATCACTGACCTTTGCCTCATTACCGGTGAAATGCATATTCCAACTCACACCCTGCATATGCTAATGAAGATTAAAGAGATCATGCTAAACATGTATGACTACAGCACTCGTCTCTCCACCCAAATCATGCTACACATCAAAGATGTGGGGGGGAACCTCGTAGTTTTTGGGGATGAAAGACAGAGAAAATGATTGTTAAAGTGGGAGAGAAGAACCTCGACACCTGACGGAGCAGTCGACGGGCTGCGTTCTCTTCCCCCACCCCAGGCAGGGACGCCTCTCTGGGTACGCGCTGTGTCTCCCACCCTCTGGGTGAAAGTTATCCCCGGGTTCGTGGATTACTGTCAAGTTTGCTAGCAAGGTGAACCTTAATTAGTAGCACTATTGCAGTTAGTGAATTTATCAACAGCAATCTCGAATCTGGTTCTGTCGCTTTCAATAAAATAACTGATTTCGATTTTTGTGCACCTGCTCAGTGCAAGTCCTTTCTCTGGGGCTCTGATAAACGAATCAGTGAAAGTCCCGGGACTCTGACAGACAAATTTTGAAACCACATTCCTTTTAACGCACCACGAGGCTGATGAGGAACCGGAAATAACGACCGACACCATTCCTTATTCCCCCACCGATATAGCAAAAATTCAGGAGAAATACTCAAGAGAATCAGGAGAAACAGAGACAGAATATGTGTGGAGAGTCTCGTTTACGGGTGGGGATACCATAATGTTGTCCGAGGAGGTGCCCAGGAGTCACTCAATTATGGACAGAGAATGGGGTTTATGAACACAGGAGGGACTAAGTCTCAGGGAAAACTCCGAAGGATAGCGGGACAAGGGGAACGGAAACAGCAGCATCCCACAGGCCCCTGTTCCCAAACCCATCAAAGAAGGATGCCGAACACTCGGGATCATAGGAGATACGCTCTGTGGGCCGAAGGCATTGCAAAAGGGATTCCGAGGGAGGTCATGGACAAATTGCCCACGCCTAACCTGGAGGCATTAATCAGGACATGGAAAGGACTCCAGGAAAGCCAATGGCTCCCTCCTATCCTGAGAAAGGCCGGAGCCAAACGCCCTCTCCAACCCACCGCATAGGGACTTGATTGATTTAAGGGGCCCTGGTTTGGGAAACTCCCCTTAACCTGTATGCCTGCACAGCCACCGATGCCCATAGAGGGGAGCATAAAATTGACACTCGGTGCATTATCCCTTCCTTATAAAACCGGTCCTCGTTGGACTGGGGTTTCTGGGTTTTCTGTTCTCTTTTAGGAGGAAATATCACAGGTGGTTAGAGAAGACCTACAGTCAAGCCTATAATGAACAGTGATTGTGAGCATTTGCAGCCGGCGTAGATCGACAGGCTAGTAACTGCACAAACCATAGCTGCTGGCTCGCTGATCTTTGCGGAATGTGTCTATTGGCACCACGAACGTTGGTTTGGGGGATCCTTTTCCTCGCCCTTACTGCCACAAGCGGCTGGGGAGACGAGGCCCCAAACCTTGCCTGGGAAATGATAAAGGGCTTTATGAGAATATGGGGGCAACCGGATCAAGGAGGATATATTACTTTTCCCCGAGCAGCTGAAGAGGGGCTGAGATTTTTCATGATGCCGGTGAATTTGAGGTTTATTTTGAACACGACTAATGCCACCTCTCTTACATTTTTGGCAAAGAAGTGGACGACTGTAAACCCTGATAGCCAGGTACGATGGAAGGGTAAGCCACTGATGGGAGGTGACATCTATGAAACATGGAAGGAGCCTCCTAATTTGTCTAGGAATGCCACGTTAATGAATCTGCTCTGTGACGTTACCAGGCCTTTGTTTAATGTTAACGGTCCTGTCTCCAACAGAAGGATCAAACCCTTTGTTACGATGTGGCAATTTGTCTAGCGGTAATATTAATTTTGAAAACAGTAATTGTCAGTATCCATGTAGACCTTATCCGTGGGATCCGATGCTCCATCCTCTCCGGAAGCCTGATGCCTTTGAAGCCAACTATACCACAAAGTGGGAACCAAGTTGGCGCATCCAACTCCCCAAGAGAACATAAAGGTCTCCAAAAGACGGAACTAATCTGATCTGGGCCTGGTCTGGATCTACCACAATGCAACCACCCCAAGACCCTCAATTCAAACCACCCATTAGGGGGGCACCCAGTCCTCTTTTTAACTGTACCAAGGTGATGACATGTGACACTGGACCTGGAGATCCTCCTGAAACATGGTTGATTAGTAGGCTCAGGACCCTGATCAGAGATATGTGCACCTGTTGGGGATATGCATCAAAAGGGTGGCAAAATCAAGATTCACCTTGTAACACCACCAATACCTCCTACATTCCCTCAGGCGGCATGCCACATACGCATTGTCCTATAAAGGGAACCCCCCGGAGACAGAGCCGCAAATAACTGTCGTAAGGTTTGCTGACCATTATAATTGCAAGGCAGCTGTATACACGGCTCCTCTGGAATTGGCTTGGGGATGTTCTGATGGAAAGTTTTAGTCATATTTAACATTGGAACAACGTGCGGGATTGAAGTGTGGTGTTGGAATCCCCTCTTTGTGTCCCTCTAGAGTATTTAGTTTCACATCCCACCACCACAGAACACACACAGAACACAGTAATAACCCCACAGCACGGCCCGGGTGGGCGACACACAGAGTTGAGATACCTGACTGTTATACCCCAGGGATGGTAATTTCTTTAATGTTGGAAAACATGTTTATCCCTTATCACAGAATCACTAAGGTTGGAAAAGACCTGTAAGATCATCAAGTCCAACCATCAACTAATACCACCACCATTAAACCATGTCTCGCAGTGCCACATCCACAAGTTCCTTGAACGCTTCCAGGGAGGGTGACTCCACCACCTCCCTGGGCAGCCTCTTCCAGTGTTTCACCACTCTCTCAGTAAAGTTTTTCCTAATATCCAGCCTAAACCTCCCCTGGCGCAACTTGAGGCCATTTCCTCTTGTCCTGTCACTAGTCACTTGGGAGAAGAGACCAACACCCACCTCCCCACAACCCCCTTTCAGGCAGTTGTAGAGAGCGATGAGGTCTCCCCTCAGCCTCCTCTTCTCCAGACTGAACAACCCCAGCTCCCTCAGCCGCTCCTCACAAGACTTGTGCTCCAGACCCCTCACCAGCTTCGTCGCCCTTCTCTGGACACGTTCCAGCACCTCAAGGTCCTTCTTGGAGTGAGGGGCCAAAAACTGAACACAGCATTCGAGGTGCGGCCTCACCAGCACCGAGTACAGGGGCACAATCACCTCCCTGCTCCTGCTGGCCACACCATTTCTGATACGAGCCAGGATGCCTTCTTGGCCACCTGGGCACGCTGCCGGCTCGCATTCAGCCGGCTGTCAATCAACACCCAGGGGTCCTCTTCTGCGGGGGAGCTTTCCAGCCACTCGTCCCCAAGCCTGTAGCGTTGCGTGGGTTTGTTGTGACCCAAGTGCAGGACCCGGCACTTGGCCTTGTTGAACCTCATACAATTGGCCTGGGCCCATCCATCCAGCCTGTCCAGATCCCTCTGCAGAGCCTTCCTACCCTCCTGCCCAACTTGGTGTGGTGTGCAAACTTGCTGAGGGAGCACTCACCTTACTCTTCCTTCTTCACACTTACTCTTCCTTCTTTTTCCTTTTACCCCTTGTTTGAGAATTATATAACTATACAGGGAGATAGGGATATTCTATCACTTTTGTCTGCAACTGATAAAGGATTTCTATTGACTCTCCCGGTCACTTGGTGTTAAGCTCGCCTTTATTTCTCTGCAGGGGATCACAAAACCAAAACAGAACTTGTCCTTTAACCCAGGGCTTTGGGACTGGGCTTGCAATAGAAGGTGCAGGTTTTCTTCTTGCCGTTCATCCTGGCACTGAAGTTGATGAGCGAGGCAGGGTAAGTGCTGGACTTGCTGAACAGGGCTTTCACTGACACCCTTACGGGGATGATGGCAATGGTCTCGCCTCCTTCACAGATGCTGGGCTCAATCACCTGCAAACGGAGGAGGGGTTGGTAAATACAGCAGAGGACAGCCTCTATCTCTGTCCCCTGATGCCACCCCAAGTCCCCATCAGCTCACCCTCCCTGCTTAAACGCCTCCTCCAGAGCCAGAGCTTCAGCTCTGCTTAGGAAGCATCACAAATGGTTTCTGAAAGACTTGATTGATTTCATATGGATGAGAGAGGGTTCCCCAAATAAAGCCTTCCTTCCTGAAGACACAGGTCCTGCTTACACTCCCAAGACACGGTGTGCTAACACCGCCTGGCCCAGGCAGCTCACCTGGCACTGCAGGATGGGTTTGTCCTCAATGCTCATTTCCATCTTGGGGTGGAAGAGCAGCCGGACCTGCACGGGGTGCCCGGAGGCAGTCAGCATGCCCTTCTGCGGCTGGAGAGTGAAGTGGGATGCCAAGTCACGTATGTCGGTATCCACGGTTTCCAGCTTGAAACTGGGGTGAAAGGGAAGGAACAGACCTCTGCAGTTAAAAGTACCGGTGCCACCAGCACAGCCGGGACTTTGCATAGGACCATAAAAAGTAATACAAGGTAAAGGGTACAGCTTTGCTCGGGGAATCCCAGATCTTGACACAGAGAGCAGACAATCAGCACTGCTGTAAGCTGACACCAAAGTTCTTCATTCCCTCCTTTCAAGAGTCTCATAAAGAGAAATGAGCTGACCCTCAAAGGCGGCAATGAATCTCAGCAGTGAGGGGCTTACATTTCAGGGTCTCTCCTTCTGGTTGCTGCTGAGCTGTGAAGAACTGCTGGTGCGTGGCTGGATGCTCTATTAAAGTATTTGAGATTAGAGAGCCCAGGTTTTGTATTTACTTGCACCATGAGGTAGCCAGCATGGGAACAAGTTCTAACCATGGACAGAAGGAGAATGCAGGCCTGGGCAGGTGGTGGCACCATGCACTCATGGACCAGGCAGCTGGACCCACCTGTACGCAATCTCGTACTTCCCTTGGTTCTTCAGAGTCAGCACTTGCTTTGCATCATCCAGGACCTTAAGCATCCCAAAATCCACACTGCCACCTGCACCTGCAGAAAACCTGCAGAGAGAGGTAAGAAATGGTGAGTATTTGTGAGCTGCTGCAGACTACACCAGGTGACAAGATACAGATTTGGAGTTCTCAGGTGGCACAAACCCCTTCTCGGCAAGTTTCCCTTCTGGGAAGTTTTCTCTAGCTACTTTGCTGCCCCTTCCCTTACTCAGAGAATATCTGCAGGGTTTAGCAGCTAAGGAGCTCGCTTTCCATCTCCTTGCTTCCAAGCACAGATCCAACCACTCTATGTGCCATGCCGAGCCTTCAGAAGTTGCCAACTGCTTGTTCACATCACTGTTGTTTCAAAGCCCCCAAATCCATCTGCACATGAAGTTGCACACTTCAAAGCTTGGAGGTGGGAGACTCAAGGCTCTCTCTGTGCCCTGACAGTGCTTCACTCCACGCAGCTTGGAGGATACATGCGTTACGTATCCGTGCCACGCTTGCATGGTACCCCATCCCGTCCCAAGTGCTTTGGTTGCCCACCTGCCAAGGCAATGCCATGCACCCGGACTACTTGGCTTCGGGGGCATCCACTCACCTTTAGACATGCTGATGCTCAGACCAACATCATACACCTCCGCAAGGATTTGGATATTTTCAATCTGAACGATCCCCAGCATGTTTTCTGCACCTGAAACCTGAGGTGGAAGCAAACAAACACTGCTTGGACCATTCTCCTCAATTCTTTTGCTAGACAATATACGAGGAGGCCTTGCCTCTGCCGGCTGCTTCCACCATGGCCTCCCCTGCTTGACAAGCATTTGTGGACTCCCAAGCTTTCCTAACCTGTTCATCTCATGGGCTGACCCAGCGAGATTCTGACGCAGGAAGAAACCCTGTCAGCCCACCTCGGCACTCCTCTAGCAGCAGTGTTGCTGCTAAAGCGCCCTGGGAAGCAAGGGGATGTTAGAGCAACCACAAGAAGTGTGAGGTGTCCCAGAGCATTGACGACCAACCCTCTCCTCTTCAACCACCCAGCACCCTCACTGAAACACAGCCCCTAAACCATGGGGAACAAAATCCCAGGCTGAGAGTTTGTTGCTCTATGTTAAGAGCACCAGACAGACTCCAGGATGGCTGCAGGGAGCACACCCAAGTCTGGACAACCAAACGACAGCATTCAACCAGGCACAGCAGCAAATTTATGCATGGGCTCAGGATGAAGCCTTGTAACCCAGACGTAAGCCATGCAGAGGCAGCACCTCTTCCTGAGGTGCTGTACAGCAGTACATCTCTTCCGGACTCCACAGAGTACTTGCCCTGTGAAGCTCAGCTACAAGAGCACCCTAGGAGTCACCTAGTTTCCAAAACGTTATCCTTCAGTGAGAGCTGCTTGCTGCTAAGGGCCTGGCCCTCAGCAATGCAGGTAGAAAGGAATCTCGGGAAGGCTCATCCTTTTGCCCTCTTGGCAGGGTACCCTTCAAGCACAGTCTCCCTCCCTAGGAGCGCAGCGATCACTCTGCCCTGCTCCGCCAGGGAGGGCACAGTCCCCCTCACCTCCAGTCGGATCATCTTCTTAATGCTTAGAGCCTTCGTGGCCTTGAAATAGAGATGCACGCCAAACTCTGTGCGGGGAGCAACGATGCCCTCATCTTGTGACGTGGAGAAGTCCTCGCCGAGGTTTTCCAGCCCACTGACCCACCAGGCCACGGGCAGTGGGGTGCTGTTTTGCAGCACCAGGGTCTCGCTGTCCCTCCTGTAGAGACAAGAAGACACTCAGCACTGGTTGCTCGACGGTCATGCTAGCCTTGCAACTGAATGCAACTTGGAGTAGCCCTAGCCATGTGTATGAAACCATACTTTAATGGTTTCTCTATGTCACAAGTCTGAGAGGTGAGGTCCTTGGGGGGCAGCTTGGTGTTACAAGTGTATCCAACAGAAGGGAGATAAGGAGGAACAACTGGACTGCTCTGCAACCAGCAGACAAGATACAAATGCATCGAGATGCCCATGGCACAGCATTGCTGGGGGGCTATGGAGCTCGCGGCTGTTACAGGATATCGAAGCCAGCGAGGAATGGTGAGCAAGAGACTGGGAATTGCTGGGAGAAAAAGGGATGCTAGCCCAGCCAGCTGGGCAAAACCTCCCTGGCCTCTCCCTTGTCCCTGCCCCAGACTCTTCTCAGGATCCTACAGACTTCATATGCAAGAGTGCATTCAGGGCCCACAGGAGCAAAGATGGCACCAGGCTGCAGTGAAGTGATGGAGATGACAATGAAGTCCTCCACTGAGGCCCTGTTGCCACAACAGACATAAAATAGGTGAAGGGCTTTGCGTTATTACCTGTCCCACATCTTTCCTCAGCGCCTTCCTCCTCCTCCTCCTCTCCACATTCAACTTTAGAGTCCACCTTGCTGGACTGGCTTTCATCAAGAATGGAGGAGGGAACGACTGAGCTATGGGATGAGATGGTGTGAACAATCCCAGCAGAGTGCTTTCTTCCTTGATCTGACAGAGACTGGACATCTTCAAAGTTTGCTGAGGAGGAAGGACATGGGGAGGGAAGAGGAGGGTGAATGTGGCCAGGCAATCTGCTCTTGCCATTCGTCACTTTGCACGGCCACGTGCAAAAGACGGAAAACTTCCCAAGAAGAGAAACTCCCAAGGCAGAGTTTCCCTGCCCAGGCTGTCTCTGCCCTCAGAATTTTGAGCTTGTGCTTTTGTTACTGGGAAGGAGCGAATACAAAAGAGCTTGTGATATTAGACCTGGTTCTACCGGCTGAAGAACTCATCCAGTCCTACTCTTTGTGGATGAGGGACACAAGGGGATATCCTGATTATTCCCCCAGTCCATGGTAGGCAGATATGAGCTTGCTTAGACTGCACTCAGGGCTGGCAGAGGATACGCTTTCCAAACCACAGACTTTCACCTGGGAATTCCTCCACCAAGCTGGGGAACTGGTGGCTGCTAAAAGCATGGGCTTTCCATGGAGAATGAGGTCACGGAGAGCTCAGGGGAGGTGGGCTGGACTCCCTGATGTGTCCACACTCAGGACAGCCAATGCCAAACCCTCACCGTTGTCCTGGCCTGCTGGTTCCCCAGTCTTGCGCTTTGCCTGCTCATCCTGCAGTCTTTTCTGGTCCTGATAGTACTCCAGCACCTCTGGGGGCAGCTTCTCACCCGGGGCGTGTGGAAGCAGCAAGAAGGTGGTGTGGCAAACGCAGTCCTTGAGCATCCGCAGGATCTGTGTGCGTAGGGAAGAGAAACCATAGACGGGATGTGTTTCTTCACCTCCATCCCATGAACAGACTCCCCAGCCAACCTATCTTCTCCCTCATTCCTTCCTCCCAACAACACAGACTATCCAACCCCGCCACAGCCTGCCAGCCCAGTTGGCTAACCCTCAAATGCCACCAGATTTTGCCCTGGGGACTGCCTCCATCTCCCCGGCACAAGCCTGGGAACGCTGGAGCCCTGTGGAGCTACAGGAGTATGCACGTGCAGACCAGACCTTCCCTCTCACCTGCTCCTCAGCAAGTACTGCTGGTCGAACTCCAGCGAGTAAAACTCGATGGGGAACTCGCATGGGTTCTTCACCACCACCGTCCCCTCCGCCCCACAGCTGTACGGCAGCACCGGGGGCAGCAGGGCAGCAGGGGCTACGGCACCTGCATGCTGGCTCTGAGTAATTGGGATGCATCCTGCTGTGAAGTGGAACTGCGTATTTGGGGATCAGATGGATCTAAAACAGACTACCACATGTTTCCACTAGTCATGAGGGAGCGCAACGCTCATAAGAAAGGTCCTCATGGGTGGACTCAGCTCCCACAGGACTCAGGGGCTGCTTCACCTCCTTCTTCAGGGTTATGTTGCCCAGACACAGTCCTGGCTCTGCTGCATCAGGGAAACGTCAGCTACATGAAGGAGGCAGAGGAGCTCTCACTGGCTAGAAATAAGGGTCTTCCTCTATGCTCAGGGCTTGGCTCTGGTTAAAGCCAGAGACAAGATGGTTACAGCCTGCAAGCACGCCCATGCAAGGAGGAAGATGAGGGGAAACAGGCAGATTTCCCCCCATGTGCTGAGAGGGAGCCACACCGCAGTGCCCTGATGCTCTCTGTGCCAGCTCCCCATTGGCATTTCAAAGCCCCTCTCAGAAGAGTGCGCTGCAGGGGAAACTGAGGCACCGTGGGTACGGGGCTTGCAGAAAGCTCCATGTGCAGGCAGACCTCATCTCCTCCTCCCTGTGCTGGGCTCTTGTTACCACACTGCCCTGCCACACCTCCTGGGGGTGACACCTGCCGATCTCACCTCTTCTGGGGGGGAAAGCCTGACTTGCACGTTGCAGTGCTGTCCTGGGGCCAGGGCTCCAGCCGAGGGCAGCACCTTGAAAACACAGGGCTTGGCCTTCGACTCCTGCAGCAGCTTCTGATGCACCCTCGCTGGCAAACGTTTGTCCACCTGAGCACAAAAAACAATTGTGGGAGGTCTCCCTGGTCTGCGAGAACAGACCCTCAGGTCCTGCAGTGCTCTGAGATACTGTCACGGTGCTGAGAGCATCCACATTCAAACCAGCCGCGGCCACCACTGGTCTAGAACTGGAGGGAAGACACATAGGCAGGGCAGGCAGATGGGGAGGCACTGTCCTTGGAGGAGGAATGGGGGAAGATGGCAGACAAGTGAAGCACCAGCTAGTGAACAGGTCCAGGCGAACCAGATTTGCTCGGTACTCTCTAAAGCTTCCTCAACGAGCTGTAGCCCAAGTGCTCAGGCAGCCACAGGGGCAGAAAAGGCAAGAGAGGCAAAGAAAACCCAACCAAGAAGTTAGGCGCTACACGTTGTCTGTGCTTTACCTTCTTAACAGGCTCATTCATGGTGATGAACCATTTACAGGGGACCTGGAGCTGATTGTGGAGCTGGGCGGTTTCTTCCTGGCACTGCCCACACTGGACAGCGGAGAACTCCAGTCTGTCCCTGGAGAGGCAGAGGGATGGCACAGTCACGTTGGCACGGAGGTGGACGTGAAACGTGGGGCCTCTTGCTGCCTAGTGAAGGACAGAGCATCCAGCTGAGAGCCCAAGTGACATCTACTGCTGTCCCCAACCTGCTGCCTGCCCCAAAAGGTGGTGTGGGCACAGGGAGGCAAGGGACCGTGAGGTACCTTGATGGGCAGGAGCACGTCCACGGCTCCCAGTGGCAGATTGGCACTTGGTGGGTCGAAGCGCACTTCAAATGTCTTGGTCTTGCAGCAGGGCAGGTGCTTCACAGGGTCCAGGTCTACGCTGAAACCTTGAACAGATGAAAATAAAGCAGCTGAGACACTCAAGCGACAGGAAATGTGTCACAAGCACGTTAAGGCCATACGGGTGTCCTGGCTGGTAGCTCTGTGAAGAAGAGGGCAGCTCTTTGCCTCTCTGGAGAAGCCTGCCACTCTTTCTCCCTTGCCACTGCTCAAGGATAAAGGCTTTTCACAGCCAGAATCCAAGGTTCGCATGGTCAAAAGGAAACATAATAGCTGACGAGCACCGGTAATTCCTTTATCAGGCAACCCAGGGAAGGATGCGCAGGCCTCTCCAAAGGAGAACTTCCAACTACGATTCCCACAGGCTGTGGTGCTCCCTGGAAAACAACTTAGAGGAGACACCTGACCATCCTTCAGACACAGCCAGTCACTGTCTGATGGCACTGCAGCCTTACCTCAAGGCCTGTTTCGCAAGCCTATTTTAATACACCAGAGGACCTCACAGGCTGTTTGCTCAATAAAGGCTGAACAGAAGTGCTGTGACATTATGAACTCTAAACCAAAGCACTTCCAAACCACCAAGGGGCCATCTGTTTGCAACGCAAACCCACTGCGTGCACAAAAACTCAGATGATGCTCACGGTAGCCAAGAGCAGAAGATGCTCAGAGGTGACCACAGTGATCAGCACATCCAGCCCCTGCAATCACGTGTTAGGGCAGCCACAGGCAGGCCAGGTCTCTGGGCACTGCTGGCCAGGACAACTCAGGCTCCGAGGCACCAAGCAGGGGGTACTAAGGAGGACAAAGCTATACAAATAAGCACTCAGAAAAACTCCCCATGTCCAGTGGCTTAAGCTAATCTGTCAGAGGCAGCTCCTTCAAGCCCACGTGAAGTCTCCCCAGCACTGGTTACCTGTGTCACACAGGACACGTCCGTCGGTGTGAAAGGACACAGGGAACTGCTCGGTGTTGGTGATCTTCACGATGTGTGTGTGGATGTTCCTGAGAATGACATAGCCAAAGTCCAGGACATACTCCTCCGGCAGCTCAGCTCTGAAAGGAGGAGTAAGGAGCACCCTTAAACCACAGCCTGGCTATGTTTCCAAGTGGATGGAAGATGCAAATAAAGTGGGTATTTCTGTATTTACTGCTGTAAAAACTCAACTCTAGCCAGTGAAACCCGAGCCTTACCACCTGGTAATAAGTCTTTGGTAAGTCATGGGGAGTGTAGGTCCAAGGCTTTTTCCACTACCAGTGGGACCTTAACAAAAAATTCGTTTGTACTGCTCTGCAACCAGATCTGTCCCCAGAGGAGCACTGGTAAATGCAGTAATCAACACCTACAAGATTCATGGGAAGGTCCTTTGCCAGAGTAATCCCACTCACGAAAACACCTAAACAATCTGTTTTGCAGAGCCTCTTCCTCCTGAACTGGAGCCTACAGTGCCCGTCCCTCCTCATGAAGGAGCAAAAGGAAGGACAAGTTACTTAGGTAAGCCCTGCAGTCCCACCAGCACCCAAGCCACCTGATGTAGGGCTTGTCAAGGCTTTATCAACCTGTGCCATTGCCTGCTCTTTTTGCTTAGTGGGATCTGTTAGTTGGAACAAAGATGCCAGCTTTGAGCTGCCTCTTTCAGAGGTGGTCAGCAGGGATGCTGTCTGTGCTGTTTGGATGGGCTTGACGGTCGGCACTGGACCCCCTCAGCTCTAAGAACAGAACCCATCATCGGTGGGGAGCTGAGTGCCCAGCTATTCCCAGCTCTGCAGGCACAAGGAGCTCTCAGGAGCAGGGGTGTGCCGCCGGGTGTTACCCTTGGGGTGCCTGGACATAGGGTACGGGAGTCCCCACTAACTTGAGAAGCCTCCGACGAGCACGCTGGTCAAAGGCAGTGTCCTCAGAGGGACCGGAAGTGAGAACTTTCTGCTGCTCCAGGGCGTGTTCCTCCATCAGCACCTGCTCCGTCTGCATCTGCAGCCGAGTGTCGAACTGAGGAAAGCAAAGACAGTGGCTGGTTAGCAAAGGCCCTTCCCAAGGGAGAGGCTTGTCTATGAAAGAGGATCCCACCCTGCTTTGTTGAGAGGGGCGATGGGGTCCTCCTGTCTCGCTGCTCAGTGTCTCTGACACCTCCTGCTCTCTTAGACAGGACCTTATCTGGGGGGAAATGAACTCCAGCATCTTTGCCTGTCCGGTCACTGTTATAAAAGCTGATCTGGCCAGACAAACAGACAGACAAGCCAGGAACCTTTCAGCGCTCCAAGTATTTGCCTGCCCCCAGCCACTGCCAAAGCAGCTTGGACAAAAGCTCTCTCCAAAAAGGAACCACAACGAAGCTGGTGCCTCTTGGAGACGAACACTGACAGCGCGGTCCCAGGGCGCAGTCAGGCTGCTGCTATGAAGCTCTGTAAACCTGGCAGGGCTTGGCGTGTGAGTCACAAACACCCCAGCAATGACCTGCATCTCCATTCACAGAGTACCATAAATTCAATCACATGAGCATGGTCTTCAGGATCTCTCCCTGGGGTAGTCCGGAAGCTGGTGCATCTACAGGAGGGACAACTACCAGAGGTGGGCAGCCCCCGGGGCAACGCTGAGATGATGCGTGATCATGGCCAGATGCGGGCAGGGAGGTCCCAAGTGCCAGCAGGGTACCAGGAAGCCTGCTGCAGGGTGCAAGGGGCCCAAGTGACACGGCGGGAGGGTGGCACGTGACAAACGGGGCAGCAGCCATTCTCACCACGGTGCCCGAGTCGTTCATGGGTGGCTCCACGGCTGCAGGCTCCCCCAGAACCACTGCTTCGACCCTCTGGCTGTCGTCTTCCACCTTTGCTGTCACCTCGGAGGATCTTCTCATACTTTTTGTTTCCTGAAGGAAGAAAACATCCACAAATAGAAGTGTGGGCACAGCACCATGCCCACTTAAGCTGGGAAGTCCCACTCCCCCGATGCTGGCCTCTCCCAGAAACAAACTCCTCGAGCAATCTATGCAAAATGGATGCTGCTACTCCTCTCTGAATCCTGATGTTCACTCCCACCCATCTTGCGCCCCACAGAGGAGCATCTCATCCCCTGCAATGCGATGCAAAGCCAACCCTGACAAAATCCCTGCCAGCCTGCATTACAGCTTTCCCAAGCTTTTCTGTCTAGGCATCATCTTTGCAGGCCACCAACAGATACGCTGGCAAGCTCTGCAGGATGGTTCCCGGGGCAAAGCCCACATGGGCTCATCTGCTAGACACTCAGGAAGCAACCAGAGGGTTGAGTGTTGGTCTGACAGCCCTGAAACCTCCAGGCCTGGTGGAGATGGGTGGGAGCTGCCCTATGGGCATATGATATGACATGGGGGAAAAAGCCGGGGACCTACCTGGGGAGCAGACAGGCAGTGCTCACCTTTGGTGTTCTTGGGCAGGTCCAAGTAGGTCCTGGGAAAGATGCCCTCTCCTTTGAGGGAGATTTCTTTCGGCTCCAGGTGACCCACTTGGACCTGGAAAGTCCTGCAAAAGACTCCCGGCACTCCTGGCAGGTAGTAGACTTTCAGCACTTGCTCCTTTCCTGGTCCAATGTAACCCTGCAGGGCATGAGAGAAGAGGGAGGGAATGCAAACCAAAGAGGGATTGGTGGAGGGATGGCTCAGACGATAGACACGCTGAGAAGAGAAGGCAGGTTCTCAAAGAGAAAAAAGCATCAGACAACATCGCCTTCTAGCTCTCTTCTACCCAAAAGCTCAAGTCTCCTACACCAGGATGCACTGTGTCCTTCAGAGGGCCTGTAGGGATGCATTCTCACAGCACAGACTACCCTCAGCATGAGCACACCTCTGCTAGCAAGAGCCAGACCGAAGAAATAAAAGCTCTTTTACCAGCTGCTGTGGAAGATGAGTGAACTGCCTGCACTCTCAGCAGACCCAGCAGCTCCTCTCACAGCATGTCAGTGGTTCCCAGGCTGCTGTCGAAGGGCCTCACCCCTTATTAACGACCCCAACCAAACATCTCCTGCCTGTGCGGTTACACCGAGGGTGCACGAGCCTATCTGGACTCACAATGACCTGCAAACATACATCTCTGGAAACGCAGGAGCAGAGACCAGGATGAGATCTCAGGAAGAAGGTGTTGCCAGGAAGGTCACCTCCTCTCCGGGCTTCCAGAAGGACTGTCCGATCCCCGGGCTGGGCTCACGCCAGCCAGGTCGAGAGCAAACTCAAGCAGATGGCAACATGGCTCGGGGTGACAGGACACAGCCGCAGCTTTCCTCGGCTCGCCCTCTGCACACGGGGCTGGACCCTCAGCTCCCCGCTCCCCTCCACGCTGCAGGGACAAGCTCCTGAGCGGGACACATCCTGCCACTTGGTCCCCCGAGCCCTTATCCAGCGCACAACACAGCTGCAGCGAAAGCGAGCCCTGTCAAGCTGCCAGGGCCGACAATGCTGCTTACGGCAACAACTGCGCGGGTCTGAGCAGAGCTGTGTGTTGGGAAGCTCGCAGGAAGAGGGCATCTACAACGCTCTCCTAGGCAGCCTGACAAAGGGCCAGGGTTAATCGCTTGTGCTACCTCCGTACTCACCGTGCTGGGCACGACCAGGGGCACGCCGGGCAGAGGGCTGTTGGCAGTGGCCGCGCTGGGGCTGAGCACCGCGAAGGTGAAGCCCACCTTGCCGCTGTTCTGCAGGGTGACCTCTGCTTTGGTGACTTTGTTAAACAGCTGAAGAGAGGACAGAGGAGCGGGAAGTTACAGACACAGGCCTGATGCTGGGAATCTCCTTCCTCTTTCATTGGCTTGAAAGGAAATGAACACAGCACAGCAGCAGGGACCGCAGAGGACATATGGGCACTTGACTCTCCCGGGTTAACCTGGGGAGCCCACAGCCACAGAGTACCTCTTAGCCCGACACAGGAATAGATATTTACGGCAGCACGCAGAGGTGCAATAACAACCATGTAAAGACCAGTAACAAAGAAACGAGGGGATACAAGCCCTCTGCCCTTTAAGGTGTCATCCAACATCTAGCTGAAACAAAGAAGGAGGCATCGAGGCATTTCAGAGGAAAAGCTACCTGCATACAAGTACTTGCAAGCAAAATACCAGCAAAAAGGGAGACAGACAGAGCAACACATGCAGGGCCAACAGCTGGAAATATCTGTGGGGTTTTTAACCAAAAAGAAGTAAAGTGGGGATTATTCTGGGACATTCTCTCCAGCTTCAGTGACAGGAAGCCCAAGTTAACTTCCTCCCTGGTTTATTTTGTTGATTAATCGAGAGCACTGAAAAAGAGCATCTCCTTGCACCTCAGGCTTTAGGAGCGGATCAGTGGATGGATGTCTCAAGGCACGTCCCTCTGGAGATCACCGCTGGGATCCTGCCTGCCCCAGGAGGCAGCATTAGGAACCCTGAAGAGGAGCAATTCCCAGCTTTGGGGGGGGAATGGAGATGGCCATTAAAAACCACCTTGGATGCAGGACCTATCACTCCAAGGTTGTACAGCTGACAAAGTAGCTGGGAAGGGGAGAGACCCCTAGACCAAGGTCAGCAGCAACCCGCCGGTGATGGTTTTAAAGACCGCTGCCAAGAGAAGTGCGTGGTACCTTCAGCCCGCAGTCGATCTCCGTGGTGTCTAGGAGGTAGTCAATGAGCGAAGCCTCCCCACTCAGCGCGATCTCATAGGTCGGGCCTCCCTCCACCTTGCACAGTGCCGTGACGCTGGCCACGATGTTTGCGTGGCCAAAGAAGGTGAATGTGACCCGCTGGCTCTCGCCCGGCTGCAGCACACCGTACAGCGGCAGGATGTCAAAAACCTGGAGGGAGGGGAGGACAGGAGAGATCAAGATGTCAAGCATCCAAATTGATGCAGAAGAAGAGCCATGGCTTGAAGCAAAGGACAGACATGACTGGAGGGGCCTGCTCCTCAAACACAGGCAAAATCATCCTAATCTCATCCTGCATCCATGACACTTTCCAGTGGAGAAACCATGGGAAAAATCTCCCATACTCACTAACTAATACATTCATTAATACAGTACATCAAAGTAACTTGGGACGTCTCCTCTCTCTCTCTGATTTGCATGCTGCTCTCTCAAGATGCCACAGCAAAATCTACTGCAAAAATTTCCTATCGACCACTTGATTAGTAAGAGCGGGACGAATAATGCCCTCCATAGGTGCCGCACAGGTAACGTCCTTGGCCAACCCTACGACATGTCCTGCACGGCCTCTCCAATGACCGGTTGCTTCAGCAGTGCTGTGCGACGTGCTGGGAGGGCTGTGACGCCACTCTGTGAGCAGCGCCGAGGGCCACCAGTGGGAGCGGGGGCTACATAAGCAAGTCAGATTCCCACTTACCTCCTCCACTCCCAAGGTGAGGGGCTCTACCTCCGTGAACGGCATCAACTCCTTGATCTTCACCCGGCTCTGAGTCTCCGCAGCACCCTCCATCTCTGCAGTACCTTCCAGCTCCGCAGCAGTGGACGGCAGCAACTGGAAAACAAGCACCATGAGCTGCAGAAAGCAGCTGCCTGGTCTGGGTGAGACCACTCTGCTGCAGGCTCCACCACCTCACCAAGCCAGGAGCAGCTGAGATGGGACCTGGGCACAAATCAAGCAGGGGTATGTCCCTCACATCAGTTGAGCGTGGGTCCGAGCCCACCCACAGATGAGACACGGGCTCCATCTGCACTTCCTACATGCAAGCTTGCACGAGGAAGCTGCGTGCGCCCAGCACTGAGTCCTAGCAGAGACCTCAAGGGTACTTTGCACCCTCGTGCCAGCCTGGCTTTGCTCACTCCTGCCCAAGGAACACACCGAGAACCCCATGCTGGGACAGGTTTGGTTTTCTGTGACAAAAAGAGGAACACAACTGCAAGTGAGATGTATTAAAAACAGGAAAATAAGGACTTAGAAAGTGCTCAGCACAACTATCCCGTTTCAGATGGCGCTTAGGTTTCATCTCATGCACTCATCGGTGCTGGAGAGCTGAAGATCTCTGCTCGGTCATTCTTCTCCAACAGCACCTTCCTGAAGAAGGCAGCTGAGATGTTTTTCTGTCTTGCAGCAGCCAAGAACTGGTATTGAACCTCAAAGGCACCATGTCTCAAGAGGAAACTCATCCCTGGACTTCTGACCGCTATTTATAAAAGAGGGCTTTGCGACTGCTCTTGACGTTTAAGAACACCCCCTTGTTCACTAATGTCAAGAAGTGCTTTGTGCTGTGGCCGTGACTTCAGCAGAATCTGCAAGAATATTTACAGGACATCCTTGGACCTAATCAGAGGCTCCATCTCCCCAGTAGATAAAGCACTGGGGAGGGAAGAGTTTTCTCTCATCTCGATGCTCTTTCTGTTGTCTCTACGTTTTCAAGCTTAGCAAAGCTTTGTCAAGTGTATATTCCCAAAGATGCTAACCCACATCTTTCCTAGGCCTGTGGTCTCCCACCTCCCCAGGGAGGTTATATGGCGATTGCCTTGATAGAGTGACACAAGCAGAAGACCAAACTGCAATCTAGAAGCATCCTTTGAATCCAGAAGAATCCTTTGAAGCAATTTTGGATCCTACTTAGCCACGTCCACTTGTATTTCCCTGGTTTACTTCCCATGCATACATGTCAACAGAGCACAAAATAAAGATCTTTTCATGCTTCTATCCAAAAAACATTCAGCCACACTATTCTTTACGTCTACAGGGTATCATTTCTCCTGATTCAGAAAAAATGTGCAGAGTTACAACATTAAAACTGCTGATATTTGGATGTAAGCACATGCAGGTCCCCTCCTTGAACTTAATGTCAACGCTGGCACTTTCAGAGCCTCTCGGGCTCTCTTACATCCTTTTCCATGGCCCTAGGAGCAGCCTCTGTCCCACACGATGCACAACAACATGCCAGCTCCCACTAGTACCAAGGTCAAGCTCCAAAGCAGCGAGGTTCACCAGGAAGGTCAGCACATCAAAGGCAACTTTGTCTGCAAAGCCTTCTTTTATAAAAAGTCATCTCTGCGGCCATCACTGCAACACGGGCTCTTGGGGGAAGGCAGAAGCGTGAAAGCGGGTGGCTCCAGCTGGGCTTGAGAAGGTGCTACATGCAGATCAGTACTTGGCACAGCTTGAGACAGAAAGGAAACTGAAAGCCCTCACATCATGATGCAGATAAAAGCCTCCTTTGATGTTGTAAACAAAAAAACCCAAAACCAAACAAAAAACAAAAAAACCCCAAACCCAACGTGAGTCAGGAGAATCTGAGTGACCTTCTCCAAGCAAAACTGTCCTATTTCTCCCTCCCCAGAAGCCCCGCGTCCAGCCGCTGGCCCTGATGCCCAGCCCGCTCTCAGGGCATGTGGCAGCAGGGCAGCAAAAAGGGAGGTTGGCACGAGCACGGCTTTTCAGTGGAAAGCTGGGGGAGGCAACACAGATGGTAGGCAGAGAAGAAAATCTACCTTTGCTTCCAGGGAGTCATCTCCAGCTGCTGGCTCTTGGGCAGGATCCCCCACTGCTGCTGCCAGGGCTTCGGCTGGCTCCTCCGCACCCCCGTCCCTGGAGCTGCTCTCTGCAGATGCTGAGCACGCCGACCGGCCTCCCTCCTTCTTAGGTGGTTGGGCTTTGATGAAAAATTTAGGTGCTGGAGGGCTGAACCTGGAAAAGAACGTAACTTTGGTCACAGACCTGCAGTGGGAGGGAGGGGAGCCTGCACCAGCGGCCCCTTGGCAGGATGCGGCCCCTGGGTGGGCACTGGTGGTGTGAGCTCAGTGATGGGTCTGACCCAGCAGCTCCGAAGCCAGGATGGAGCAGGACAACGCTTGGGGCTGCCCAGGGACGATGCTGGTATAGCAGCTGTGCAGGCAGCTGGCAACTGGCTGCAAGGAGAAATGGAAGAGGACAGAGGGGAATGGCTTGTAGGGAGGTAAAAAGTGCAGCAGAAAAGGAGAAGAGACACAAACTGTGCAAAAAGGTGAGGCTGAGATGCAAAGAGGCAGATCCAGCCAGCGATGAGCCAGTACAGACCCACTGGTGCCCTCCTGAAAGCACCCACCACCACAGACCATGCCTTCCTCACCCAGAGGGCCAAAGCAAGAAATTTTGCAGCTCTACTACACCTTTATGCTGAATATTTCCCCTGATAATTACCCGCAGCCGTAGGTCACTACGAGCAAGCAGGGATGCTGGTGGCTTTCTCAAAGCTCCATCAGGCAGGAGCAGGGGTGGAGCCCGCAGCCTGCTGTGCCCGGACCGGACAGAGCCCAGCACCGCTCGGGGCACCCACGGAGCCCAGCGTGGGACACCCTCGCACGCGCACGGCAACACGGAAAGACACGTCAAACAATTCCAAGCAGGGGCTCGCAATTAAACAGCCCATTGATCCCTGATGAGTGCCAAAGCAGCAGCGATTAGTACTTTGGGGAAGGAAGCTCTGGCCATTTTTAATCAATATACAGCAAACGTCGATGACATCATTCAGCTCCCTGCTGTGCCGCAGGTATTCCCCGATCCCAGAACAATGGCTCCAACAGCACCTCACGCTAAAAGGGCAGCAGCTCTGCTGAAAGAAGGTTGGAACCGACGTGGCATTTACCGATGGCGTGGTTACCTCCCCAGCAGTTTCTAAACGCAAACCGGTTGAGGACCAATTTGGCAAATGATTCAGCAAAGCAGTTCTACGGCTCGTTTTACAAACAGAGCTGAGTTTATGGTTTGACCAACATCTCTCAGGAAAAAGTACATGGTATAACTTTTTCAAATGTTCCCAGGTGACTCAGATTATGTTCCCTGTTTCAAATCGCACAGTAACTCTGCTCCTATTTCAAATGCCACGCACTCGAACCATGCCTGCCTGTCACTGTGCCTATTTGCAAGTGTTCCCCATAGGCAAACAAGGCAGATTTTTTTACAGCAGCCTGGGTGCTTCATTCCCAGCTGGGAATTTGGTGCCTTTAATGACACGCTCCCAAATGAATATTTCTCTTTAGCTTTGTAGCTTGTTATTTAAGGCTGGTTTTCTTTTCTGGATTAGAGGCTCTGCTCTTCACAACCCCCAGGAGGTCTCACCTGACTTGGCCTTCCTGCAACCACATGCAAGAACAAGGCTTGGCCCAGGCGACCTTCCCCAAGCAGGGACCGATGAGCAGCGGTGCTATCACCCCTCCCCAGCCCTCCCTCTGCCTCCTGCTGGGACCCCATGGGGGACCCCAAAGACAACCGCGGCACTGTCTGCGTGGAAGAACAAACCAGGACTGGAGGGGACGAAGGCGTTCGCTTGCCCCTGCAGAGCATCGCCCATCTCCAGGCCCATCTGCACAACCTTCACTCCTCTCATTCGAGGCACCTTAATATGTGTTGGGGTGCACCGATGGGCGACCAAACTGCTCAACACCTCCAGCAGCCACGATCTTGGGCATCTACATAAGGATGAAATAAATTGAGCTCAGCTGCAACAGCAGTGCCTCTGGGCAGCCTGCAACTGAACACTACTTCTCCTGGGTGGTAAGGGAGATGCCTGCAGCATGGGAGTACAAATATCCAGGGCCAGGAGCACCTTGAAGCCCTCCAGCTACGCACCAGGCCGCGCACCAGTTCGGCGCATGAGCCTGGCCATCATCACAGTGGCTGTCCCAAAACTGCTACCTGTGATCCACCCTAGCAAGGAAATGAAACTGCGGCTCTTAGAGCGCTTCTGATGAATACTGCGGGTTAAAAACAACTCCTGAGAGTTGTTAATAACAACTCCAGCTCCTTTGCAGAGCCCCATGAAATCTCCCTGTGAGCTGAAGTCCTCCCCAAGCTGCTCTGCTGTAGAGAGCTAAAGGGTTCCCCTCTCTTTGCCCCTGCCTGCCTCCCTCTCCGAGTCAGGAGATGTAGATTTATGGTGATACCTCCTCAACATCCCAAAGTCCTCACCCGAGCTGTTTGAACACAGGGGCCATACACTCTTAACACAATTGCTACTTGTTTTTTGAGTGGGCAAAGACAATCCACCTGCTTCTGCGAGCAGCACGGCAATCTGTCAGAGTTCAAGGATCGTCTGGGCAATGTTCTTAGGCATATGGTTTAGTTTTAGGTAGTCCTGCGAGGAGCAGGGAGTTGGACTCAATGGTCCTTACAGGTCCCTTCCAACTTGAGATATTCTATGATTCTGTGAATCAATGCTCCTGTGCAGCTACGAGGGCAGAAGGAATGGCAGTTCTTCACACTGTGGCTATTTTCAGGGATGAAGAGATGGGCCAGCTGGATGAGAGATTATTTTTTTTTTCACAGGGACCTTTAACAGAGTTTATCGCAGCACAGAGTGGCTCCTCACGTACAGCACATGGAGCTGGTGGCGGTGGCCAAAGAAATCATTGGCAAAGAAACCACTGAGGACCAAAACACTGGCTTTGGCCACCTGACTTTGAGAGGAACAGCACGCATTGCTGCTACTCCACGCCGGGACAACCTCCTGCCTCCTCAGTGATACAACAGGAAAACAGAGCACTGGCACATGCCAGACAGATCCCGCCCTTTCTGAAAAAGAAATGTGTGATGATGTCTTGGGAAACGATCTCCCTGACTGGTACTCTCCTCATCTGCCTTAAAAAAAAAAATTAATTAAAAAAAAAAATTAAAAAAAAAATCAACATTTTGTTTCATAAACAGTAAAGCTCTGCGGAGACGGGGCCTTGAGCAGCAGCCCAGCAGCAATTAAAGCATGAGCCATCCCGGCAGCACAGGCGTAATGGCATTTATAGGGAGAGGGATGCGTTTGCAGTGCAAACGTACCGCGGGTTCCCACTGTGAGCCTTGGGTAATGAAGACGTTCAGAAAGCAAAGAGAGAAGTCGGCTGCTCCCCAGGTTCCCTAGCTGAACATTGCTGGCACAGCAAGAAGTCACCTTCCAACCAGCGTTTGCTGGCCAGCTGTAAAACCAGAAGGCAACCCCCGTCCAACCGCAGCCCACTCAGGGCGTGGATGACACACGGACATCTCCCAAGCTTTGTCCTGATGGCACAGGACAAAGCCAGGGAGAGAATCAGCTGCCTGACAGCACCTCAGGGGGGATGTGCAGCGCTTTTCACCCAAGCAATGGGTTCTCCTTCACCTCCCTTGCCCTAAATCCACTCCTCCAACTCCCTGGGGCTGCTCCCCCATCTGCCAGGGCAAAGGAAAGCTCTCGGGGTCTGTCACCCTCATACAAAGGAGGAGGCTGAGCCTCAGAAAACCCAAGTGTAATACTTGAAGTGATTCCCACGCAGCCGTTCTGGGCTCCAACCTCCATCGCGATGGCCCAGGTAAAAGTCCTCCAGGTGCTCAACAGTGAAACCATTGGTCAGAAGCCCCGGGGCAGCAGAAGCTGTCTCAAACCTGCAGCTTCCCAGCAAATGAGCTGGGAAAAAGCAGTGTCGTGCTGGAAGGCACAGAGCTGGAGGGTACGTGGTGAGGGTCACCATGCTGAAGGGGAACGCAGAGAAGCAGCAAGCTTACAGACATGTTTCAAATAGGAAATCATCACCCTCCAACCTTTGTTCTGATAAAGCATCAATGTACACACCTAGTATATGGGTTTATGTCTCTAATACAGACTTGGTAACAACATATGCTCACTTACTCCTGGCTCCAAACCCCTCCTTGGCACTCACTGTATTTACTTCTCATCCTTTCTGGAGGGGAACAGGTCGCAAATTTCCCCAAGTCTCCCTTGCTTCAGCTCCCCAGTGCCTCTGTCCAGGAGTACAGAGCCTCTCCATAAGCTGTTCACGGCAGCCGGACTGCCACCCCAGAAGTGAAGCCTACCCGGCACCCAGCCCTTGCTCCAAGAGACTTCGTCTCCAAGAAAGAAGAGGCCACTTCTCTGTTACACCGAGCAAACCGCTTCTCAGCTGCTGCCAAACCACACGCAGCTGAAAGACTCCTTCAGCAGCACATTTCCATCATGACTCAGTCCTCCTTTTCTGAGTTACCCATGGGATTGAAGCAGGAGAATGAGCACCCATAGGGCTACCAAAGCCCAAAACGTACTGCCCCAAGGAGCTGATAGCACTGGGGGGTGACAAGGGGGTATGCTCTACTGTCACCCATCCCAGACTCCCCAGCAGCAGGGGCACGGTGGATGTATGCATTTCTGATGTATATTCTCGCTGCTCATGTTGCTACCTCTCCCCTCTGGTTGCTGACAGAGCACTGCTGTCAAATTTTTGCCTTGCCCGGTTTCTCACTCTCTACGTTTTCCATCTTCCTTGTTATAAAAACATCAGCAAAGCAAAAAACTCATCAAATATAACACAGACTTGGGGTTGTGGGGTTTTTTTGTCACTACCAAGGCTGGGATCTGGCTCGCAGGGTCCCTGCAGGGCAACCTGCCAAGGGACATGCACGGAGAGATGGCAGCGGCATGAGGAATTCCTAATGCTATAGGAAGATCCACTTGGGAGGAGATAAGGCTGCTGGTTTGTTCAAAACAAATTGGCTGAAAAAATCCTGGATGGAAAGGGAAGAGTCATCTTCTACATGTTTAGCCCAACAATCCCTTTCCCCAAAGAATCTACCGGCAATTCATTACGCTGGATTTGTAGCCAAGACTCTCCCACTCTCCAGAGACGTCGGATCAACACACGGAGGGGACCTGACATGTGCCACGGAGGTGCACAGCTCCTGCTGATCCACCCTGGCACATGGACCGCATGGCGTGTGTTAGCTCTATCCCAGGGAGGGAACATGTCTCGCGTGAAGGGGATGAAGAGGTGATGCAGGAACAGCAATGCTCAAAGGAAATGACAAGGCATGGATCCTTAATGAAGGATGGAAACTCTAGAGAACAGCTAAGTTTGGGGAGGAGCCTTTGGCAGCCTTTGTCACAGGTCTCTAAGAAAATCCTTGTATACCCCTTGGATTTAATGTCTTCCTTTTGATGGGAATCCCAAACAAAGCTGAGGAGCTGGGTACTGCCCTTAGAAAGGGGAACAAATCTGTCTTTCAAGAAGAAACCTTTAAGATAAGAAAGATGATGGAATGTTTGAAATTGACTCCAGATCTATTATCTCCTGCTGGGCCATTCTGGAGATCCTTTCCAACACCGCAGAAAACATCTGGGTGCAAAGGCCTAACTCAGCTTTGAGCTATCAAAGGTCCAAGAGGTAAGGAGAGCCTATTCTCACTCTGTCTCTAACCACAGAGAAGAAGAGTACCCAGGAGAGATTTATGGCTCAGCAGTGTCAGAGAAGGGGCATGGGTTGGTGTGAGTTGGGCATGTCCAGCCACACAGCAACGGTTGGACTCTGCTGCTTCTATGATTGCTCTGCTCAAAGTAGCAGCAGTGACTGAAGAGTAAGGAGGAAAAAATGGGTTGAACAATTAGAGGAAAAAAGAAAAGAGATCCAAGCACACAGCATCTTCTCCAGGCAGAGAAACAACACTTTTCTCTCCTGGCCAAAATAAATGTGTGTGTGTGTCTGATTGACGCTGGGAGCCTCTGATGATTGGCTCCAGCAAGGTTAGATGTATGGACGGTTAAATTCTATTGATCTCACCTTCATGGGACCTCGTGTTTGATTCCCTCAGTGTCAGACTGAGTGACCTTGATCGGACAATTTAGAATACCAACAGTGCTTAATGTGGACCAGAAATAACATCTGACATGTTGCCCTTCTGCAGGGCTCTTCACGAGCCATTTGAGGTGTGAATAGCTTGGAGACAGTCTTCATTTCCAGCTCTGCCACAGAGGATCACATGGTGTCTGCTGAGGGACCCAGAGAGAGTACATTACTGCTTAATTAAAATGCAGAGCAGAAAAGGGAGCTGTTGTAACATCCACAGTGCTAACGAGCCAGCAAAGGGGCTATGCCAAACCCTTTGGAGCCGAGGCTGCTATCCTGCCAGATGCTCTGGACCCTCAGCTGCTACCGACTCAGCAGAGTTGGGTGACTCCGTGTCCACTGGAAGAATGAGCACCTGCAGGCTCAGGTCCAGCAAAGCCTTTTTAGGTGGAGACCGGGGTAATTAAAAGCTGAAAACTGATTCAGCATTTACATTTCCAAAAACCTAAACTGGTTCTAAAAAAAGAAGAGTCAAGATAAACAGGCAATCGGCCAACAAGTGGCTCCAGAGGAAATTAATTCCACACAGGCTTTGCTGTAATACGTTTGTTTCTCTTACTATAAAATACATGCATTGTTCTATCATCAAAATTAGATTTTCCCTTTAGCTAGTAATTAAACCCTAATCTCATTTACCAGGAGATGACAGGGGCCTCCAAGCAGAGCTTACAGCCCTGCTCCTCTTCCCCTGCCCACCTCTCTCCACCTGCTTTTGCAGACTTTCCTCTGCATTTTAGGGTCTGTTCTTGAAGGTGCCATGCATCAAGAAGGGCCACACTAAAGACTTCTTGTTACTTGCCAAGAGCCAGCTGTGAATGGGCTACCCCAATGCCCAGGTCTTCTCCCCCAAGCCCTCCTCATAACCATAGCTAATTTCCACTTCCCAGTAGGTTGTCTCCTCTGAGACAGATCCCAATGCCCTAAACAAAACTGTTTATTGAGGATCTCTACTATTTGTAATAGCAGCACTTCAATGCACAATGGCTAACTTTGCTCGGTTTCCTAAGGCATTATGGAAAACCCATTTGCTACTGTAATCAAAACTGCCCAGACTAGACTTTTGTACTATGCAGAGAGGCCACAGCAGGAGGAACTGCTAGAAATGTGTTTATAGATCTGCTCCAGCAGGACTGCATGATTGGCTTGGAAACCACAGACCAGCGCTGGGTGGCCCTGCTCCCAGGGGATGTTCAGACAAGTCCTCCCACCAACACCTACAGCTGTACCCAAAGCTGCAGCAGAACCTGCCATTTCGCTGTAAAACACTAAAGAGCTGTTTGGCGAATGTAACGTGCAGTTGAGCAGATGAAAACTCACTTCACCAAGGTGGTAATTGCCTCAGGCCACGAAGGTCTGAGAAAGCAGCTTTCCACACCAGCTTTCCTGGAGAATGCTGCCTCTTTCCCAGCATCAAACTGGTGGAGATCACCTATTCCCTGCGCATCTAGCCTGACCACAGCTGGTAGGTGTTCTTTCCACAAGGGAAAGTTGAAAGCAATTCGTCGGATGCCAGGCAAACAGCTTGGTCTTTGCAAAGTACAAACAGGACACTGGGAAGAAGAGCTTCAAGGAGAGGGTAGAGGCGCACATACCTCATCTGGTCCACGTGGCTGTCCATCAGGAAGGACCAGTGGTACCGGACAGGAAGTGGGCTGCAGTTTGTCATCCTGACATAACGCACAGCTTCGGTGTCATTCAAGAGGCACCCAAAGTCCACGGCCATGGTCGGGAAATGGAGGTTGGGGAAGTAGACTTCTCCCCGAACGGTGACCTGCTCCTCCTGAGGGTGCTCGAGAAAGCGTATCTTCAGAGCCTTCTCTGCTACCCAGATATTCAAACCCTCTTCATAAGCAGGGTTAAATCTGATGGAGAGATGAAGTTCCTCTCCTATCTCCAGCTTCATGGGCTGCAAGGAGATGAAGAGTATTAACCACCAGTGTGATGAAGTCCCAAGGTCTGACGGCATGAAAATGTAAATATTCAACGTGTGACCCCAACGTGGCCTTCTCAGTTCATCCTTCCTTTTCTTCACAGTGTGCGCCTGCCCGCAAGCACCACAACACTCTGGTCTGAGACTATCTCACGCTCATGCCTCTGGGCTCTGAATCCATACAAGAGGGAAAGAAATATTGTCCTCCTGAATTCTGGACCCACAGAAGCTATACGCTAAATACATAACCAAACCAGCACTCTCGCAAGCCCGGGCCTTTTGCCCCAACTCTAGAGGAACATCTTTTTCCTCACAGCACAAGCGCAACGGCATTGCAGCCTCACCCTTGCAGGTGCTAGTCACTGGCACGGCACAGAAATGGTGGCCGTGCCTACCACAACACGTTTAGCAGAGTCCATACCCAACACCTTCCACCAACAATGGGGCAGGTGCCAGGGAGCAGCTGGAGGAGCATCCTCAGCCTTCCTGAAAGCAGGGCTGCCCTTGAAGGGAGCAAGCTGCTCTTGAGGTTATCCAAGGATGGCTGCTGGAGAGCTAGGATGGTTTCCAGGAGACACCTTTACTACATGGCGTGCCCAGACCTAGTTGCACGCTCCCCTCTCCTCATGGCTTAGAGCCAGGACGCATTTCCCCAATTCAGATGATATTTCGTTTCCTTCAGCAACTCGTTTCAAATCTAATTTAGTTCAGGCCAGTCTACTGCTGATTCTAAAGAATAAACCTCTCTACCAGAGGACCTCCCAACAGAAATGCACCACCACTCTCCTCCCTCTTCAAACCCCACCAGCAGGAAGGTCCACGGCTGCTCACCTGAACATCTGCGGGGAGGGGCTGCCGGTCCGCATCGCAGATCACGAAGGGTTGCTCCAAGGCCAGGACAACGCTGAGTGGCAGGGAGGACATGTTTTTTAATGAAAGAGGCTGGTACTGAAGAGTTAGGACATCACTGGGTTGCTACAGAAACAGGAGACAAGGAAAAAAAGCAACCTGAAGCGGCCACGGACCTCCTTCCCCTCTCTGATGCATTTCAAGGTTTTCAACCCCAAAAGAGCATACATCTCTATTTACTATTTTTATTCACTTCTACCCTTCTAGAAAGGTTTCCTTGAAGTAGATCAGATGCTTTTCGTCTTTAGAAACTAGAGCATCCCCCGGGGGACAGGGAAACAGTCTCACGTACAGATGGGGGGATAGGACCCCGAGAGGAGGCAGCTGCTTGAACAAGATCAAAAGAGAACGTGAACCCAGAGCTTTTGTCTCTGCGTGGTTTATATAAACTAGACAGGCTTTGGGAAACTACTTTGGGGTGTATTGACATCAATCAGCTGCAGCTTCGTAGTACTCGATAAATCAGAGCGTGTGGCATCAAGCAGACCACAGGCAGACATCAGGCAGAGCTGAAAAGCTTCTAATTAAACCTGAACTCCCTGCTCACAGGATTTTGTGCTTCTCTGGAAGCCTGGGAACCAGAGGAGAGACCTGAAAACACAGAAACTAAATAATGAAGTATCTTCTCTTTTTCAGACACCTCACGGGAGAGAGAAAGATGATGCAGGAGTCAGGATCCAGAGACTAGAGGGCTCCTGCTTTGTGTTGATATTACCATCACTGCAGCTGAAGGACATCTGCGGGTCCTTTGAAGAAAGTGAGGCTTGGGGAAATGCAAAGAGCATATGAAGAGCAGAGAAGGCAAAGAGAGACAAGAGATGACAGTTTTCCCTCATCAGCCTGAGGAGCTGACAGCTCTCTCAGTTTTTCTCAGCTCCCCTACAGGATCAGTGTTCAGACTTCACCGTGCCTTGAAGGAGGATCCTCAAAAACCTCCCTTTATACTGAGTACAGAAACTGGTGTCTCTCTAGAAGTGGCCACGATCCCCCTTCAGCAGAGCAGCTGTAATCTCAGTTTTACATCAGTGAAGTTAAAAACCAGTCCCATCCCTGAAAACGTCCTCACTTACTTTACAAAGCACCTCAGGAGGGGTGAGGAGGGGGTTTAGCATTGCTCAGCTGCAGCTCTCTGCTCTCCCACCCGCAGCCCCAGCACACGAGGGGGCTGCGCAAAGCCCACGCTGTTCTCGTGGGTCCCACACGTCTCACCCTGTGCCCTTGGCTCAGCAGCTCAATTCTGTATCCACATCAAGAAAGGCCGAATACGGCTGGTGAGACTGTCCCCAAGCTCAGAGGAACGAAATAATGATCTCGGTGTTAATGGCAAAAACTTGGTCCTGCTCAAATCAATAGTCAAAGCCCTGAGGACTCGGACAAGATATTTAACTTCCCCCTTTGAACACAAGCACACACACCCCACGGGCTCTCAGTCATCAGCCAAGCTATTCAATGCCAGCATGCAATCCAAAGACTTACCTTCTCCACCCGGAAAGTGATTTCTCTGCAGGATATTTGCAGAATGGGAGCAACGAACTCACAGGTGACGTCCACTTGCATGATCTGTGCCTTCCCTGCCTTGCTCCCCACCATGGCGTGACACAGCAGCCGCTCCTTCACCACCTGCATGCAAGAGTCACACGTCACCCAGCGGGTGCTAGCAGGGCGTCCAGAAAACACCCCGCATTTGCTAGCCACCCGACCGTGGACATAAAGGATTTTGATAGCCTGGATAAAAACTGTGCCATGGGATCTTGGCCATCAACCATCAACAGGTATTACTGCCCTAAAGTGACAGTCACTCGTCTCCTCAACAGCCCTCTCTCTTTCTATGCTACACCCTATTTATGCTGCACTCAAACATCCATACCGCTACACCCCAACATCCACAAAAGGCACTTGAGTCACGTGCTGTCTACAATCGTAATAATCCCTGCCCCAAATGATGCTTGTTTTGATGTGCCCCATCGCTAAGCATAATCCTTACAAAAAGCTGTAGGAACTGATTAAAAAAATATATAACTATATTAAGGGAAACAAGTGGTAGAAGGGCCAATGGCAGCAAACCCTCCCTTGGAAGCTTAGTGGAAAGGATACATGGCAAAAACCCAAATAGCCAGCCTGCCTTCAGGTAAAGAGGGGATCACTCATTCCTAGGATGTACTGTGCCCTTCTAGAGCTGCTTTGAAAAGAAATCTCCCTAGGAAAGAGATGTCTTGCACTCCACACAAAAACCCTCTGCTGAAGCTGGATGCTCTTATGTTCAAGACTTTTTCCTGATTTCTCATGGTTTCACTTTCCCAAATTCCTCCTGTCATTTCTCATTCTTCCCTCTGGTACAACACCACAACCCAACAACTCCTCGGAGTCTACAGCCTCCAAAATCATCTGTGTTGCACAGGCAGTGCAGGCAGTTGGGCTTCTGACCAACCTGAAGAAAATTAAGTTCCCAAGACCCAAGTAAGGTGGAAAGCCCACTCCCAGGGTCTGGGCTTTGACTGCATGAGCCAGGCAGCCACAGCTGAGCTCACAGATCCCCTTTGGCCTTTCCAGGCAAGACACCCTCACCAGTGCCCTGATCACTTTGTTTCCTTTCCAGTACCTTTTTCCCTCTTCAGCAAAACCTTTGGGCTCAGAACTGCACAGGGACAATCCCATCACAGTCAATTGAGTGAGTAATCAAGTCTTCCTCAAGCTGCCACTGGGGCAACCCTTTAAAAAACCTTTCAAAGCACTGGTATCAGCAGGAGCTTAATGCAGATTTAGTCCATAGTTGCTTAAACATCTGTGCCCAGTGGTCCTGGAGCCAGGGAATGCACACCAGGGGTAGCTGGCAGTTTCTCTGCAGAGTTGGATTCCCCCTGGAAAGAAGGGTCCAGGGAGAACGCCCAGTGACCCTGCTGAAATCCCCCCCCTCTCAGCTGCCATCCAAGGGTGCTGCAAGACCTGGCTGCCCTTGGGACACCGGGGCTGGCTGAGAGACTGGGGCGAGCTGTTATGGAAATACTGACAAAAGTCAAGCTGCCAATTATAAAGGTCCCTGGGAACAGGCTCCCACATGGGGAATGATCATTAGAGCTGACACACCCTGTTCGTTTTTTTTTCCTCCAGGACTCAGTGCTAGACAAGCCCTCTGCTTACGTTTGTCTACAGAGGAAAAATGATGCTGCTCCCAGACACTCCCTCCCTTCACAGGTGGTTTGTTTTGCTCACTGCTTCCCCCAGATAGATGACCTTGCATTTTTTAATCTACTTTCTGCCTGTGCCCCTAGTGTAAGTAGAACTTATTTGCCCTGCCCTTCCTTTCTGCCCCAGCACACGACACCTTATAAGCTGCCCTTGGCCCCTGAAGTAGCAATACTTCCTTCAGCCCCCATTTTGGTGTCAGCAAGTTGGGTTTATGGTAGTTCTAGAAACACAAAAAAGCCTTAGCAACTGATGGTGGCCAGCAAGAAAAGCAACTGGTGCTCCCATCGTAACTTGTGGCATTAAAACAGTTTCTGGAAAGCTCTTGCTCATTTTCGCAGGCAAATGTCAAGGGGCTGCAAAAGAACTCCCAGTGGACGTGATCTGATGGGAAAGGCTCAGCCCTCATGGGGGACCTCACCTGCGGAGTGCTGGAGAAGCCTTCCAGCGTCATCTCCACAGTCTTGCCCGGCATCAGCTCCATCCTCAGAGGCCGAAGCTTAAACACGGGGCAGGCAGGTTTGGGGTTCTGGGCGGAATCTTTGCCCTTGGTGGCACCAATGGCAGGGAGACGACGATGCCGGTGAAATGGGCTGAAACCTTCTGTTGTCCAATACAGGTATTGGGTGCGTCGCCCTTTATTCGTCATCTTGAAGTGGTAGCAGCAGGGATCCAGGCTAGAAGAGAAGCAGAGATGGAAAATGTCACGGGAGCTGCCATTTCCCAGCAATCACCCAACTTCAGTACCCTGAAGGCATTATCCAACTGCACACTCAGCAATAAAGGCACCTCCCAAAAGGCTGACCTAGCTCAAAGCTACAGCAAGAGCCAGACCTTGGCTGCCCCGAAGTTTATCACCATCCAGCAGCTGCTCTGGTTGTGCACAGCAGGGAAAAGCTTCGTGAAGAACATTGTGGTGGGTTGACCTCGGCTGGACGCCAGGTGCCCACCAAGCCGCTCAATCACTCCCCTCCTCAGCAGGACAGGGCGGGGAGAAAATAAGATGGAAAAAAACTCGTGGGTCACGAGAAAGGCAGTTTAATACGGCAAAAGCAAAGGCCGCGCACAGAAGCAAAGGAAAAGAAAAGATTTATTCTCTGCTTCCCATCAGCAGGCGATGTCCAGCCACTTCCCGGGAAGCAGGGCTTCAGTACGCTTAGCGGTTGCTCCAGAAGACGCACGTCGTAATAACGAATGCCCCCCCTTCCGCCTTCTTCTCTTAGCTTTTATTGCTGAGCAGACGTCATATGCTATGGAATACCCCTTTGGGCAGTTTGGGTCAGCTGTCCTGGCTATGACCCCTCCCAAGATCTTGCCCACCCCCAGCCTAGCGGTGAGGGGGGAATGTTGGAGAGACAGCCCTGGTGCTGTGCGAGCACTGCTCAGCAGTACCCAAAACACTGGTGCCTTATCGACACCTTCCAGCTACCAATACAAAGCACAGCACTATGAGGGCTGCTGCGGGGAAAATGAACTCCATCTCAGCCAGACCCAACACAAACATCATCTCAGTTGCTGCAAACAGAGCATCAACAGCCTTTGGGGCTTAATAATCAGAGTATTTTTCCAAGGGGCTTCCTGCAGGTCTCGCTGCATCAGACACTGAGCTGGCCTGGCCTGGCTGCAAGTGGAGGGAGGAACAGCTTCGCTGCCATTTCACCTTCCCCTTGGGAGCTGCTGCCTCAGGTGGCTTCCTCCAAAGATGCTACTGGGGAGGCTGCAGGGTATATAGACTCATCTGGTGATCCGGGCACCACCTGCCTCACTGGTGGGATCCCCCTCATCCCCCCATCCCTTAGAGAGCAGCCAACCCTCATCGCCCCCAACATATCGCCCTTTGCCTCAACAGTGCAGCTGGGTTTGTAGTTTAGGGAGATAAATGCACTCTGAGAACACAGGATCAACAGAAGTTTTCCCAATACGAACACGGCAGCAAGACCAGCTCTAGCTGCTGAGGGAACGGAGCGACAACCAGAGATGAAGAACTAGAGCTAGATATAAAGCCAGATGAATATTCAATGGAAATTGATTCCTTCAGGTAAAGAAACACTAACCGCAGGCTAGTCTGGAGTCATTATTTTACCCTCTATAAAGCTGAGCATGACCAGGAAATGAAGAGTTCCTGGAACAGTTATTGTCTTTTTGAAAGGTACAGAACATGTGGCTTACAAAATGCATGTCTGCCATAAGCAGCTAAATACAAACACACAAGCATATACTATAGAACAAACAAGTCTGTGAAACAGACTGTTAAAAAAAAAATAACGAGGTTTACAAGTTTAATATGAAATGGTGTGTGTTGTGGAGAGCAACGGATGAAAGCTCGGAGCAGCTCTGGGGAGATGCAGAATTTGTGGCTCTGGGTGTATTGGGTTTGCGTGGCAGTGCTTTGGTAGCAGGGGGGGCTACAGGGGTGGCTTCTGTGAGAAGCTGCTAGAAGCTTCTCCTATGTCTGATAGAGCCAATGCCAGCCGACTTCAAGACAGATCTGCCACTGGCTAAGGCTGAGCTTATCAGCAACAGTGGTAGCGGCTCTGTGATAACATATTTAAGAAGGGGGAAAAAACGGGAAGCGGCAGCCGGAGAAGAGAGGAGTGAGAATATGTGAGAGAAACAACTCTGCAGACCCCAAGGTCAGTGAAGAAGGAGGGGGAGGAGAGGCTCCAGGCGCCGGAGCAGAGATTCCCCTGCAGCCCATGGTGAAGACCATGGTGAAGCAGGTTGTCCCCCTGCAGCCCATGGAGATCCACGGTGGAGCAGATATCCACCTGCAGCCCGTGGAGGACCCCACGCTGGAGCAGGTGGATGCCCGAAGGAGGCTGTGATCCTGTGGGAAGCCCATGCTGGAGCAGGCTCCTGGCAGGACCTGTGGAGCCGTGGAGAGAGGAGCCCACGCTGGAGCAGGTTTGCTGGCAGGACTTGCGATCCCGCGGGGGACCCACGCTGGAGCAGTCTGTTCCTGAAGGACTGCACCCCGTGGAACGGACCCATGCTGGAGCAGTTCGTGAAGAACTGCAGCCCGTGGGAAGAACCCACGTTGGAGAAGTTCGTGGAGAACTGTCTCCTGTGGGAGGGACCCCACGCTGGAGCAGGGGAAGAGTGTGAGGAGGAAGGAGCGGCAGAAACAGTGTGTGATGAACTGACTGCAACCCCTATTCCCCGTCCCCCTGCGCCGCTCGGGGGGAGAGGTAGAAAAATCGGGAGTGAAGTTGAGCCCAGGAAGAAGGGAGGGGTGGGGGGAAGGTGTTGGGTTTTTTTAAGATTTGCTTTTACTTCTCATTATCCTACTCTGGTTTTGATTTGTAATAAATTAAACTAATTTCCCCAAGTTGAGTCTGTTTTGCCCATGATGGTAATTGGTGAGTGATCTCCCTATGTCCTTATCTCGACCTACGAGCCTTTTCCTCATATTTTCTCTCTCCTGTCACAGAATCACAGAATCACTACGGTTGGAAAAGACCTGTAAGATCATCAAGTCCAACCTGGGGGAAAAAAAAAAAAAGACAAACAAAAAAAAAACCACCAAAACCCACCACACAACAACAAGCCACAACCCACCCAACACCACACAGCACCACGTCCATCAAGCTACATGCCACAATGCCACATCCACACGCTCCTTGAATATCTCCAGGGAGGGTGACTCTACCACCTCCCTGGGCAGCCTATTCCAATGTTTCACTACTCTCTCAGTAAAGAGAGTCCAGCTGAGGAAGGGGAGTGAGTGAGCAGCTGTGTGGTGATTAGTCCGGCTGGGCTTAAACCACAACACTGGGAAAGCCCAACTCATCGGAGATGTTACTGGGGTCCCACCACAGCTCACTCGGTGGCAGTTCTGCAGCCGACACCAACGGCAACAACTCCAAACAGAGCCTGCGGGTGAAGGGGGGCAGAGCACAATGACATGAGCCACCCCAACATTGTCCCCTGTGTTGTGTAGCCAATCTGTGGCTGCACAGAGCACAGGACACGCTGGGCAAGCACCAACCTCCCTGCAACATCCCTGCTGATGTGGATGGCTTGTGGATGCATATTTAAGTTGCTAAAAATCTATCCTAAATGCTTAAGGTAGGATTAACCTGCTCTTTCTAACCAAAAATGTAGGTATCGGAGCACTGTGGACCCTCTTTGCGGCCAGGGAAAGCAACAGGCACCTCGAGAAGATGATGCCTCTCGCCCCAAAAGGTCTCCAACACAAGGCAAGCAGCACTTTGCAAAGGCTTATTTCCCTCCCCTGTTTAGAAGGACGTGCCTGGTTTCAGACACACACGGTAGCATCAACAAATCCCCTCCTCCGAGCCAAGCTCTTTCAATGAATACTCTCAATTTATCCCGCCCAACCTCAGCAGACCTCTCCTCCTCTCCCTTTCAGAGCTGGGCCTGCAGCCACCCTCGCTTGCCCGTGCCCCGGGCTGCTGCTGCGGCGTTGACGGAGGAGACAGGGAGGAAAGCAGGCAGGAGAAACCAGGAAAGAGCAACTACGTCTAATAAAGAGCAGCCTGGCAGGGGAGCCAGGGAAGACGAGTGAACTGAGGGATGATACAGGGCAAAGACAAATTCTGCTGCTCCTCCAGGACTCCCGGCAGAGGGGAAATAAAGCAGCACCATCACTTTACTCGAGGAGTTGCTAACAAGTTACCTCCATGGTTTTCCGCTGTTGCAAGACGATACTCCATTGTGAGTGAAAAAGCAAGCCATGTTACTGCAAAGGGAAATATGTTTATACTCGTGATGTAGTGTTTTCCAGCAGGAGGCTTATGGGACCTGCTGGTTTTCCTCTGTATTTTTATCTGATGAAGTGAGGAAATAAAGGTATTAGAAGTAAGGGCAATTCAGTGACAATGTAGCAACTGGTGTCCATTTTGGTGGCTTTTGAGGGCATCTAACATCTTTCAAATGGCCACAAAATGCTTCTAAAGGAATTCCTGTGGCTTCAGTGAAACAGAGCCAGGACCTTGAGCACGGAAGGAGAACTAGCCTGAAGGACTACAGCAAAACTCCTCCTGGCTGAGCCCACGGCAGAAGCGGGAGCTGAGATGTATCCTACCTGAAGTGGCGTCCCAAGTTGAGCTCCGGACCAAAGGGTTTGTCGGTGACAATGGTGGTGCCAATGCCGACAGCCCGGACGGGGATGACATAGGAACGGCTGTTCTCTATGAACAGGTTCACCTCGTCCCTGAATTTCTCCGTGTCGTCCAAGTTTGCGATGATGGTTACAGACACCTCCGTCTCGGGGGGGATCACTCCTTTACTGGGTTCAATCCTCCAGCGCGAGCGTTTGCCAGCCTGCAAGACAAGCCAAACACTAACTTAGCATGGAAGCCATGGACCCTGGTCTCTTGTAGGGTGCAGGAAAAGGAAGGACTAAAGATATGAGGGTAAAAACCAGAAAGGCTTCATTTCCCTAAATCTAAGCTACGGTGTCTGCAAACAGCAACTCTGCAGGAGCTTTTACAACCTGTAGTTTACCCTCCTTTAACAGACTCACTTCATTAACCCCGTTTTGCCCGACCCAAGAGATGCTCATCCTCAGGAGACTGTTATTCCCGCTCCTCTTTTGGTCTCTCGTTCGGAGTGCACACCAAGGGAAGCTACTTTCTCTCTCCTGGCTTCCCAACAATGGTGGCCGGGTTTGCATGAAGGCTCAAGGCCAGAGGAAGCCAGGACTGCTCAAATCCCACCGTGGCAGCCACGTGCCTGGGGGATACTGCTGAAAGCCTGAAGAATAACTCTGCAAAACTGGTTGATCAAAACCCCAACACCAAAGTCGTCTCTCCCAAGAGTTAGGCAGTGCTTCTCAACAGCCCCTGAAGGACTGAAGCACTCGGTCCCCACTGATCACCAGCTGCAGCGAGGTGTCCCACTGTCCTTGGCTTTGAAACACTTCAGCTGTTAAGTGTTTACAGCAGGGCAGTAAAGAACTAAGCAGAAAGAAAGAGCAAGACATGCCCTGTGGGCATGGCCCGGGCTTCCCAAGCATTCTCTTCCTCTGGTTTCTCATGCACCTTGCACTACAGATGGGGCAATGAGGGGGCTGGACCCCCGGTCCATTTAAAAGCACAGTCGCAGGGAGCAAGCTTGCAGCGGACAAAGAGAAACGCATGCAATGTTCCCCGGCCAGCATGAAATGCACTGGGATGTAGATGTACGGCTTCAAAGCGTCCATCACAGTGTTAGTGGCACACACACCCCACAGTTCAGTGCTGTGTTTGGGACAACAGGCACTACTCACCCAAAACACCTCAGTATTCTAAGAGAAAAGGCTTTTTTCTTCTTTTTTTAATGAAAAGCAATGATGAGCTTGGAGGCCTGACATGATCCAAGTGCCTGATCCAGGTGAAGTCAGCTTGAGTTTCCATCTGTCAGCCTGGTGGCACTGAGCTCTAACAGGACACCAGACAGCCCAAGGGAGAAGAACACCAGAAAACCAAGCAGCACTTCAAAGTCATGGAAAGCATTTTAAATAACCCCCCCAAAACGACCTCTGCTAACAAGGGTAAGACTAGCGGGAGGACAGGGAAGCAGTAACTTGCTGAGCATTCAGGGTCCCGGCAGCGTGGGGAGGTGCCCCAGCTATGAAAACTCCTTAGGCTGACTGCAGGTCAGGTCTGCATGCCTGCATCCCAGGATGGACCATGCCAAAGGCATCAAAATTATTCCAGGCACTGGCAAAACTAATAAACTCAGTTCCAGGCTCTTCAAAGCCTTCCCTCCCCACAGCCCGCACAAATTGCTCAGATAACAACAAAATTGCACATCAGCAAGAACAAAAAACAGAATCATTAAAACAGCATCTCTTTATCGGCACTGTTTTGAAGTTTATCTCCCTGTTCTGCTGTCTCTCCATATGACCATTTCTTTAATAAAGGGAATGTCATCAAAAGCTTGAGATAATATGCAATGAAATCAGGAAATGAAACAAAACCTGCACTAAATGAGGAGAGAAGCAAATATGGGAATGGGAACTGCATGTTCTCTCCTTGCTTACACCGAGTTTGACCAAAACTCTTTATATGCTGCCTGAAAATCACTTGATTCTCTCCAGGGAATCCCAGTGAGAAGATAAACAGGTGCAGCTTCTTTTTTTTTTTTTTAAATAAACAAAACATGGTCTCTTCTGCAACATCAGCTCCAGTTGAATCTGAGGGCAGCTCATCCCTGGGAAGGTGGAAGGGGATCTGCTCCCCAGGTGCTCTCCTGAAGACGACAACACATCTGGCTGGATGACCGCTGCTGGAGACCACGCGGCAGTGAGCTCCATCAGGAGCACAGGGCTCTGGATTAGGGAGGTCAAGGATCCCGTCAAAGGAGACAGGAGCCCAAAATTAGGAAACAGAGCACCGTCACTACAAGGGGAAGTCCCAAGAAAGCTTTCCTCTCTCCTCCCTCATTACAAGGCACCAGGAAAACACCATTTGCCTCCCTGCGGTAGCACACAACACACCCAGCGCGGTGGTTATGCAGGCAGAAGAAAGCTGCTGCTGATGAACAAAAATTGCACCCTAGGCCTTGTCTTTTCCTTCCTGATCACACAGGTGTGATACGCAGCTGCCTTCTGTGATGCTGAGACATGTCATTCTTGGTAGCCAAATAAAAGATGCCTGAGGAGACAGAGTGACAACAAACAAGTAGGAAATGATCAAAGAAAGATGCTTTTTTCTCTCTGCCTTTCTGCAGGGAAAGCAAACACTTCCATTAATCAATACAACTCTTTTGCACTTGTCAATACAGCAAAAATCAGACACTTAGGGAAACAGGAAAAGAAGATGACAGCGACAGCAAGGAGGAGAAATGGCTGCTTTTTTCAGCAGGTCGCATCAGCCCCCAGCTAAGCTGCAGCAGCTCCTTCATGTTGACCTATTCCTCCAGTCTTTTTTACCACAAAAAAGGCAAACCCTCCCCTTGCGGGATCCACAGGATGCTCTAACAGGGCTGCCTGGCAGCTGGGAAAGCAATCTGACAAGGAAAGGTACGTCAGACAGACACAGGATTCAGTGGGTGAGCACGGGATGACACGCTGGCCCCAAGGGTCACAGCCCTGCAGCTACCCCGGCAAGCAGGGATAAGCCAACCAAGGACTAGGGTATGAAGTCCCTACACTCCACTACAAACCCAAAAAGCCCCATCTCACGGCACAGCTTTGGAGGGGTTTTTTATTTCCTTCCTTCTGGTGGCAGAGATGCTCAGTGCTGCTCCCCACAACTCATCCGACAGACACAAGAGGGGTACGGGGAAGCCTGTGCACGATGAGGAGTACTCCAGGTAATTCCTTAAGTCTCTATCCCAAAGTGAAGTTATCCACAAAAAACATCTCAGCTTGCTCAGATAATGCTCTTTTCTCCCATAAAGCAAGAAGAAAGCTTGACTTGACAGGAACAGCAATTTGCATGTGGTGGTTAAGGATACCACCATGGCCATCTGCATTACAGCATTTTCCTTTTCTGCTTTGAACAAGACACCAGCCTTTTATTTGCCCTGTTGCTGCCCCTTAATCTAATCTCATTCAGTTTGTTGAGCTGCCAGTCAGCATGCTGTAATGTTGCTGATCCAACACTGCTCTGAAAATTTCAATCAAGAGCTCTTTCTTTCGAGTGGGGACCGTGATCCAGAAGCCTAACTGCAAAGAGCCAGGGTTTTGAGATTAGCCATCAAACGGGAAACAGGGAAATCCCAGCTCGCTGTCCTGCGGCAGTCTCCAAGCAGGAAATCAAAGCAGCAGCTTTGGCATCTTCGAGAACACAAGACTTGGGTTCAGGGGCGCAAATGAATGAAGGATGCCCAGGTCACCCACCAGCTAGGCTAAGGGACAGCCGGAGCCAGTTCTGCTCTCAGAGCTACATGTGCAGGTCACCCTGACACCCGACTGCATCTCAAATTTTATCTCCAAAATTATTCAGTCCCCTCTTCTTCCCATCAATAAACTGCCAGGCAGCCTAAGGCAGCAGCAAAGGGCAAAACTTCAACCGAGGCAACAAAACAGCACCAATGGAGGCAGCTGCTGAGGGCAAGGGAGGAGCTGGAGCACATCTCGCCTGCCGCGGTGCTGCTCCCATCAGGCAGGCTCAGCATCACCGTCCCCAAGGGTCTGAAGAGCCCTTGCTGAAACAGCTGATCCAGCAGGTTCCCAGCACCTGCCTCCTTGAACATCTCCAGGATAGCAGCAGCTATCCTGAGAAGCTGAGATGCTCACCATGGGGTAACTCCATGCTGGGGAGTCAGCAGAGGGGCTATGGAACAGCAGAGGCCATCTTTGCTGCAGGGAAAGAAACCATCCCTGAACCACCTCATATTACCATTCCAGTTATTGATTAGCACAGTATTTGCAGAGATCGCTGGGAAGCAGGATAGGATTTATTGCCCAGTCCCATAAGTTAGGGCACTGAGGCAATGGAGAGGCAGATATACCCCTGCAAGCTCCCTGGGTGCACTGCAAGCTGCCCAGGGGAGGGAGGGAAGGCATCACACCCCGATGGCAGGACCTAAACGGAGCTCTGAAGGTCAGTCTTGGGTACAAGCATGCAAACCCCATCATTTATACACCAGTACCACCCATCCGAGGTGGCTTGCTCTCTGCAGAGATGGAAAGCAGATTTTCTTTGTGGAGCCAAAGAAAGCTGCCCTGGGAATCCCCCACTTTGAGGTTATGTTTATGCTCCGGGGCACAGAAACTGGAGCGAACAAGCTGCAAAAGCAGCAAGAGGGAAATTCAGCCTGGGTTAACCAGCCCCAGAACTTCAACCCACCTAGCACAGAGAAGCACAAACCCCCTCCAAACCCTGTTTTCCTGCCTCCATCCCCCCTCCAGTGGGGAGCACATCCCACCCAGCCTCAGCACCCGAGCCCTTCCCGCCTGCATCAGCCCCGCTCCCCCTGCCAGGGAAGCAGCCAAGCTCTCCTCCTGCTAGGCAGCTTGTCACACTAGGCAGCCTCCATGAATTAAATAACCTTCTTCTGCAGCTAGTCTCCAGAGATGCTCTACAACGCTACGGAGTCCACAGACTCCGTCGCTACACCACCCTTACAAGCATATCTTTGGGCAACAACCCAGCTGGGGTGACCCCCAGTAGGGGTGAAACTCACCTCACCACCAGCAGTTGGAGGACAGACCTCACACCCTAGTCTCTGTCGTCAGCTGGAGGTTGAGGCAAAGGAGATGCAGACGGAACAGGGAAACCACAGGGAAACCCATGCTCTTTCAGGAGCAAAGGGCCACAGGGTTCCCTTCATCGCCTAGAGCTCCAAAAGCATGACTCTCAGAGCTAAATACCTTCCACAAAACAAAGGGACAACTTGTAAAAGTGATCCAGACTCATTTCTGCTCAAACATCTACGCAAACTTTCTATTTTACTGAGGGGTTCCCCAGAGAAAACTGCCCCCAGAGCCAGGCTCCTCTTCCCGCGTTGTGATGGAATATCTCCCTTTCTCCCTCGGGGAGCAATATGGAAATGTTGCATAGAAAGGTCAAGTCACAGGCTGCTATGGACCATTTTTGCTGGAAAAGAGCCCCACAGATACTTACCATCTCTGCCCAGAAGGATGCAGGGATGACAGTCTGATTGCAGAGGCGGAGAGTTTGGGAAGCATCTTGTAAAACTTGGATACGGCCAAAATTTATTTTACTCGGGTGCACGGAGACAACTGGTCCTTCTCCAACGCTCACTAAATGGATCTTCTGCTCCAGGAAGCAGGTAGGAAAGATCAAAAAGAACAGGGAAAGTTGAAAAAGATTAGACCGCTCTAAGGGTACTCCTAGACTGAGGGATAATTAGGGTGGTTTGAAGTTTTCAGTGTGGTAAGACTGAAACAGAAGGCCTGGAGCACGTGTGGGATCTGGAGCCATCCCATCTGAAAGCCACAAGCTCCCGGTATCAGGGGGTAAAGAAACCCAGTTTCCCACGCTTGCTTTTTCACACCTCCTCCACACTGTTAGCTCTCTTCCCTGTACCCTGTGCCTGCTCCCACCCCTTTTCCTGCTCAGCCTTGCCCCAAACCACCCTCCCTGACTTCTGCTGCTGCACAGCCCCACTTGGAGACTAACTTCGTTAACACTCCCAAAGCGACACCTGTGACAACCAGCACAAGTCAGAAGCAAAGCAGGCTCTTCAGAGTACAGATCATGCAAGTTACTTGCCTCTGATTTGTGCTTGTGTGTATTCCTGGTATTATATGAATAACAGACATAAATTCTAGTGGGGGGAAACCCTTCTTTTGAAGGGAAGCATGCCTTATATTTACGAGCAACTCTTTTGTCAAACTTCACATTTCCCTGCAAAGCCTGCGTTGCCTGGCCTTCCCGTTGACTGCTTTACATTGCACACCCACAAGGGCCTGGGTTGAGAGGTTCAGTGGCATCCAGGGGATTTAGCAGCATCATTTCCATTCCTTTTCATGGAAGTTTAAATCCCGCAACTACTTTCAACATGTCAGTCTTCCTTTCTGTTACAGAAAGCCTCAGGTTCCCAGCAATCCTCTGACATCCTCCTTCATGCTCAGACAGATGACAAGACATTTTAAAACAGCTGCTTCAAAAGTTAGTATCATTTTCATTTTAAGTGTAACTAAATTTCATCTAGATTTCAGCTAGATGAAGCCAGGACACTACATACAACGGTCTCTTGACTACATTTTGTTGTCGCTGCTGCTGTTGTGTATGCAAATGGTGTGGAGACTCACATGTTTTCAGCTGGGACTTTTGGCAAAGAGATTTGATGGATATTTCTCAAACATGATGGGCCTGACTTCAGAAAAGCTTAAATCCAGCTTTGCACAAAACATCACTTCAGCATGTTTTCTTATGTGCTTGCTTTAGCAGGATTCAGGGAGGTCCCTGTGTGCTCCTGAGCAAAAGTCCTAATGAAGCAGCGGTTGCTGCTCATCTAATAATACAGCAGAGTAGGAGAGGCAGGGATCGTGCTGCATTTTAGACTGGGCTTGTTATCCCACCTCACATATCCATAATGACATGCTGTGTCAGACACTTGGATTACCACCTAAGAGAATACCATCCCTCCTCTTCTCTGGGCATGAGCCATTGCTCATGCCACGGATCCCTTCTTTCCTTGTCCACGCCAGCCATATATTACAAGTTCTTGTTTTCCCAGGAAGAATCCCTGTACACTTTATGCCCCACCAAGATGAGTCGCACAAAGGCACACATCTCCCCTAGCACTCACCAGCGGGGATCCTTCGCTCCCAAACACCGCGACACGAGCCACTGTGTCCTGCTCTCCCGTCACCTGGGCTTCCAGTGTAACCGGGACCTCCACCAAGCTGCGAGGCTGGATAATCCCGCATGGCGTGGGGCTGGAGTACCACACAGGAGCATCCTTCTTGTGTTCCTATAAGGCACAGAATCAAAACCAACTTTAAAGCTTCCTCAAAGGTCACTCTAAACTCCTTGACATCTACCACAATGACAATTCACGCACATTTTTAAAAATCCCTAGGAGAAAGCAGAGAGGCACAAAAACAGATGCAAGACTAGTATGGGCTTAGCATCCTGAGGGGGTCCGAGAGCTGCTGCATGCACAAACACCCGCTCCTGTGCTGGCAGCCTCCTTGCAGCAGCCTTTCATGACCTTTTAAGTTCTCCTACAGGAAAGCACCCCAAAGACTAGACTATGAACTGCTTCCTAAAGTTTATATTCAGGCAGGTTCCTATTTAACTGCTTTCTAAAGTTTCTATTCAGGTAGGTTCCTATTCTCAGCAAACCTTTAGGTTTGACTATAAACCAGCAAGGTCTTCTCCAAAACTCCTTTTTTCCTAATATACCCCTTGACAACATTGGAGGAAAGGAGGTGGATGCGATGCCAAACCTGAGGAAGAACTGCGTAGCAGCCTGGGAGATTGCTGTCGTTCTCAAGGGTCAGCATCTGCCGATACGGGTACTTTAGAAAGCACCGTCCAAATGTCATGACCGGGTTGAGCACTCGCAGCTGAGGAACGATGCATCTAGACAAAGAGATGACCAAAAGGGAATTGGAGGTACTGAGAGAACGTAGAATTTGTTTACTCCCCAAATAGCATGAAATGGAGCATAACACGTGTCACTGTCAAATGGACGTTTAAGACCCCTACAGCAATAAATTGCCTTTAATTTCTTTTTATACAACAACCTCTTGTAAAGGAGGAGCAAACCCTGAGTCTCAGCATTGTAGAGGCTGCCAAGTGCCCAGGCAGAGCACTGTGCCCTGTCCCAGAGCTGTCTGATGGGCACCTTTGCCCCAGGAGGCTTGCAAAGACACCTTGCACCCTCCTGACGCTCCCAGCAAGGCATGAGCTCCAGGGGAGCCTTCCCACCCATGACCAGGGCTCACCAAGCCTCAGGGAACACAAGACCCCACAATCTCAGTAAAAATTACTCCCTCCTCTCCCATACCTCTCTTGCCCTGCCTGAAAACTCAGCCATTTACCCCAGCAGCAGAGGGCACAAGCCACCACCTGCCTCACGCAGTGGCTGGTCACCCCTTCCCCACTTCTGTAGCCACCTTGCTCCTTGACCCTCACGGGTCCATACACTGTCTGCTCCCATTTGCACTTCTTTTACGGAATTGCAGCCCAGGCACTGACTGGAAGACTCTGCCTCTTGCAATTCAACTGACACCCACTGCAGCACAACAGCATCGAATCTGGCTGCAGCAAGAACAGCTTTTGGCTTAAATCTGAGAACAGTACGTCTCAGAAGGACCAGAGGAAAGCAGAGAAACCTGAGCTCACCTTCCACATCAAGGACTATTTTCCCCATCCTAAGATCTTGCCTCTACTTCCCCTCACCAGTCCTGACACAAGCCCCTTCCCCATTTGCACATGCCTTCGTTAACTGAACCAGACACCAGCTTTCAGCAGGCTGATCACTGTGTCCCAAATGAATGTTGCATTTTGGTTGCAACCCAGCACAAGTCCACCACTTGCAGGAAGAAGGAGAGGCAGCCCTTTGGAAATTTCTTACACCTCAAGCACCAAAAGCCAGGCCAAACATGAATATAATTACTGTTCCCTTTAGAAAAAGGCTCAGCCCCATGCCTGTCCGTTGAGCACAGGTGCTTCTCAACGTGGGCCGCTTTCAAAGCACTGCTGTTCTCCTAGCTAGCTGGGTAGAACTAGCTCATTAAGCAACGCTTCTCATTTGGAGATGGAGCCAGAAAACCGCGTGCAAGGCAGTGTGCTGGTGGGGGGTGCACGAGGAGAGACGATGAGCTGCAAGGGAAGCGGCGATACCTGGCTGTGAGAGGCAATGCCAACACCTCCTTGCCAACGCCGTCCACGTCCACCACCAGTGCCAGCTCGTATCTCTTCACGGTGTTGGAACACAGGGTGACCTGGCGGAAGAGAAGACCATCAAATACTTCATCGCTCCCAAAAGCCATCGTCCATGTGTGGTGTCCTCCGGTTCTCCTTCCACAGTAAGGAAAGGGAGGATTTTGCCCTAATTCTTCTGCTGGTCCATGTACAGAGCACAGGCTCTGCGAGTAATAAAAGTCTTCTGACAAGATCTGCTCTGTTAAATACACCGTGCAGTTATCAGGGTATATGCAAGCTAAATTAAAGCACAATTAGACTAATGCTCTACTCACCACTGTATTAAAATTAAGGGACCAGTTTGTAATCTCGACTAGAATAGCATAAATCCAGAGGAAATCTGCTGACTTGAACAGAATGAGTTCAGCTTTACAGGGGGAAGCTGAGAGCAAAACGTGGCCCAGCAGATGCTGTGCAGTTCACGGCTGCCAGAGCTTTTGCAGTCCCCCTTGGGGATCGCTGCAGTGAATACAGCTCCTCCTGCTCAACAGGACAGGAGAAATTAGACTGGGAAGAAAGGCAAACTGCTTTATCCAATGACATCTCTCTTTTTAACAGCCACCTTCTGTCCTCATCCTTCCTCTGCCCACTGTAAATCCAAGAGATCGCTCTAAGCAGCTCTCAAAAACACAGGAGTGGCTTCTGTACCTGACTATACGGTACAAGACCTTCCGCTCAGGATTTTGGAAACAAAACGGTGCTCCTTCTGAAACGTCCCAGAGTAACCCAGCCAACAAAAGCCTAACACTAATGCATATATCTTACTCGCGTTATGCTGGCAGCACTAAAGCCCTCTCATGCATCAGTGAAGCTTCAGCTCCACCTGCTGAAGCACGTATGGCCGGACTCTTTTCCATACCTGGATATCCACGACCCCCTGGGAGCGGATGGTCCCTCTGCACGGCATGATGGTAAATTCGGTTGGCTTCACAAGACCTTGGGCTCCCCTTCTCCAGTATGAGTGAGTGTTGTCCGACAAAGGAACAAAACTGGTAACACTGGGCTCTCCCGAGCCGTCCCCAGGAATGCGAAGGTTGAAGGTCATGGGCACCAAGGAGGTGTTAGTGAGGCGACACGACAAGGTGCGAGGAAAGCCTAGGAAATGACACAAATATGAATTTACACCCCAGTTATCCCCCTGAGTCCTGGTGTGAATATCCTGTTAGGATAAAACTGTGCCTGGAGTTCAGCTCTTTTCAATCTGAACCACAGCTAGTTGAGAAGCTAAGCAAGGAATTCATCGTCACTTAAGCTCTCTTTTATGCTGATCACAGAGATTGTTTCCTTGGCAATGCCCACTCTTAGCGATGCCGAACACCAGAATTTTGTCTCTCTTTACCTGAGGAGCGCTCTCACATGCCCCAAAACCAGCATCAGTTATTTCTCACTTATGAGCGTACATCCAGACAGACCATTTTTTCTGAAAATTCAGTCCGTAACATTCCCTGTTAACTCCACGAACACTCCCACAGTTTTCAATATGTAAAAGCAGTGTATTGTCATCGAGGAGAAGCTCCAGTAAAAGAAAGGATGGATGCAATTGGCTACTACAGCACGATGCAAAGCACTCTAATGCAGTTTCTCTAGGCAGCATCCTCAAGGCATCTCCTGTTTGGGGGCAATCAGACTCAGCTCGTGACAACCTGCAGCCCACTTCACAGGAGGCAAGCCTGATGCTTGCTTAGAAATTAGCAGGAACCGTGTCTCACCTTACCTAACAAACAGGGACATCGCATGCATGTTGCACACTGGCTTTGGTTACTGCCGCAAGGGTTTACGTCACTTTACCTTTGACACTTGCTTTCCATAATGGAAAAGCAGTGATACAACCACACCTGGTGGGGATGTGCTGCAGAGACAGGACATCAGCCCACAGCCTGCTCTGGAGTGGACATCTGCCTTGGATGGCCAGCTCTGTGAGAAGGAGACATCTCCCATGGCCTGCTTACCAAGCGTTACTTGAACACAGGTGGGGAGGAAAACCAACTGCAGACACAGCAGGTAGTTCATCCATGCCCATCGACAGTGACCACTGCCCACCTCCAGCAACTACTCCAGCAGGGAGGCAGGAGGCGCACAGAAAGGACAAACACAGACTTCACAGTCCCAAAGGAGACCGAAGTCTCCAGATGCAGACAACAGTCAGCAGCAGAGCTAAAAGAAGCAAAAATACAGTAGCTGCCTTCAGCTCAAAAGGCCTTATTAACGAAATCAGATTAAGTAGGATGAAGCTCCTATTACATAACCATATTTCTGCCTGCTGCGTTTCTGGTTTTATTTATTCAAAAGGAAATAAAGAAATAGCAGAGTGGTGATGTAGGGAGGGGAGGAAGCAGCTCAGGAAAGGTAATGAGTTTTCTTAGAAAGTCCATGAACAGCATGAAAACACAGAGGCATCCTGGGTGCAGAATGATAATGGCCCTTCAATCACAATTGATTTCACAATTCAACTTTAGAACATCTCAGTACAAAGCCTTTTGTGAGACGGAGGTGGAGAACGAGAATCTGCACTTTAATGGAGATGCTCTGGACGCTCAGCCACTGGCTCCATCAGCAGACCTGGGCTTTTGGCAGGGAAGGAGAAGGAGCCCAGATCTCGGAGGACATCAGTGCCCGATGCCGAGCTATTGCTTGGGCATATTACCTGGGAGGTGAGAATGAGGTGCCCTCACAGCACTAATCAACAGCTCACACTGAAGGTCAGGTGGGGGAAATGGTGTCCTCCCCTTGCAACACGCACATTGACCCAGAGCAGCTACAGGCTAGCATGTGGCTTCAACTCCCTTCTCCTGCAGTCCCATCCCCTGGGCCCTTCTGGCACAAGGACTTTCACAGCCATTCTGCTGCCAAGCATTGGGAGGTTGGGGCTGAACAGACTATAAGGGACACCAGAAAACACTGACTTTCTGTTCCTTTGGTCCTACCTGACCTCATGATGGCACAACACTGCCTAAGCCACCAGCAGCCCTGGTTTTAACACCTCGAAGGCTGCTACGGAGGAACACAAGTGACAGGTGCTCTTCTGTTCAAGTGCTCTGTTTGGTGATGCACAGACCTCTCAACCTATGCTCCAAGCCCAGGGAACACTCACCGAAGGAGACGTCACCAAAGCGGAGGGAAGGTACGTTGAAATGAAAAGTCGGTCCGATGACACAGCCCCTGTGAGGACAAAGACAGGCAGAGGAGGCATTGGTTTGGTTAAAGAGAAATGCAAAGTGTTCGGCTTTCGTTACTGCTCGGAGGGATAAAAGCTGGTCTCAGAACCACAGCGGGTTTCAAATCAACCCGTCGCCTTTCTGCTCAGCACAGCATCCATGTGGACAGGAGACAGCCAAAGCAAAGTGGTCAGCAGCTGATAGCTGCTGATGTGCCTTAGGGCACCATGTCAGGCAGGGTATGCCCCCAAGTTGCTGCTGGCCTGATGAAGGACCCTGAACAAGTGATGGCTCCGTGCCTCAGTTTCCACATCTGTAACATGATGACACAGAGGTCTCCACACAAAAGTGGACCCATTGTACTAGCTTTGCCAGCTGCAGGTTCTCTGCTTTGGTATTTCTTTGCTGGAACTGGTATTCCCATGGAGTATATGAACATCTTGTCCTCAGATCATCTTGACCCATGCAATCATGAGGCATGCAGGATTTGGAGGCATGATGCCAGGGGAGCTCCCAGACACCCACTGGCCACAACAACAGCAGCAACAGTTCTACACAGCGGACAGCTGAATCTTGGGGGAAAGGATCAGCTTGTCACCAGTGCACCAGCTGACACATCCAAGAGCAACACACGTCTCCAACCACCGAACACGGGTGTCCTGAACCCACCACACCTCCTCACCTGTCCTTAAATTCAGCAGCCAGGCTCCAAACTCCAAAACTCACCAAAATCCCCTGAAATCAGCACTTGGAGCTGCACAACAGCCATTAATTTATTTCATGGTTGATGCCAATCAATGCCAGCTCTGCCTCTTAGTTAAAAATCAAGGACCACAGTGAACGCTGCCTTCTAGTTTTAGTCACAGGACTGCCACTGGCTCTGTTCGGCACATGAACAGACCCCAGCATCCCGCAGGAGGGACCTGCGTTCGTCTGTGGTGTCCCATTTCCAGCATCCCTGTCTAAACACCAAAGAAACAAGCATTCAGGACCTTGTAAGGTTGGGTTCCTTCCCAAGAAGAATCACCTATGGTTTGGGCATCTTCTGATTGCATAGCCAAAAAGCACTCAAAAACTGACTTTCAGGAGTTTCAATCCAATACTAATTCTCGATTCTTGGAGCTGAAGCAGCTCCTGAGACTAAGTCAGGGAGCAAATCCCTGATGATGATGATGAAGTTCCCTCTCCAAGGACCTCACATAACCAGACCTAACTGCCCAAGCCCTAACACCTTGCTTTGGACACAGCAAAGGGAGCAGGCATGCTTTCCGTCACAGCACTTGCCACGAGACGATGGAAAACTACCTCCAAACCAACCATGACTGGGGATCACACTGGGAAACTGCCAAGGATGAGCCTTGCCAGGCAAGCGGAGAAATGACTGCCATTTCTGCTGAGTGCGCCGTATCTGTGCTCAGGGAAGTTAAACCTGAATGACTGCCCAGAAGGCTCGAGCAAGGAGCCAACCCAGAACCCTGTGCACCACAGCTGATAACAGTACAGCTTGCAAAAAAATGCAGGAAAAAGCAGTGGTTTTGGCAACTACCGCGTTTTACAGGAGCATTAGATAATGCACTTGTGAAGGGAGATCAGGGTCCTTGCAGAGCACGAAGGATAACGCAAGGTGGGAGAGGAACCACTTCAACACTCATCCCCATTCCTTCCTTCCTTTGCAGCCCAGTCTCCCACCAGCCAGCTCGCCTCCATTCAAAAGAGCTGGGAGTTTTTCTCCATGGAGGACTAAATCCAGTGCTTCAAACTTCCCGACGAGGGAGGCTCAGCTTGACCTGGTGGATGGACATCTCAAAGGCCTTTGAAAACAAACAGCTTGAGCTACGGGTCTGGAGAATGAGAGATAAGGACTGGATAGGGATCCCTGAAACTAAGGCAAGGCAGAAGTCAAGGACGCAGATGACATCTCAGAGCAGAGTGGACTGCAATGGGAATTACTGCTGAGGGACAGCTGTACTGGAGCAGGTGGGCATGCTGGGGTACCCTCAGATGGGCTGCATAGGAGCCACCACCTAGAAAGGAGGAATACAAGGATAGGGAAGAAATAAATAAAAAAGGACCAGCAATCCTCTTTCACTGAGACATAAGGTCTGCACCGAGCTCAGGGCTGTGCTGGCAGAACAGGGCAGAGTGGCCACAGAGAAGGGGAGGACGTGCTGGGCACTGGCAGCCAGGGCACCAGTGGGGAAAAAAGGACCACTTCAACCAGCCCCAAAGCTCCAGAGCACCCAGCATCAGCTTCCCTGCCTACACCACATGAGCCCACCAGCTCGTGGTTAAGACTTGCTGGGACAAGTTCGCATGCTGCTGTGGTCCTGAGAAATGAGCTTTGCCTCTCCTTTTTTTCCCCTTCTCCCTTCTTGCTCGGTGAGGATTCTCTTTTGCAATGGCACTAGCCCAGGGGATGATGCCCAAGTCCTTGTGACAGTACTTGCTGCAGAGCTTCCTGTCTCCTGCATCAGCACGTTTCTGGCTGCAGAAAGGAGGTACCGTAGCACTCGCTGCACAAGAGCCGGGAGGACAGCTTGTCCCAACGCATTAGCATGAGAGATGATGTTGATGCTGCTGCTACCCATTTTGTATGGAATGTTAACAGAGGATTTTAAAAACACTGCTTCTGGCTGCAGAATCACCCAGGCTGGCCCCTCTCCAAAGCCCTCTTGGCCCTGCTGGGTGTTCAGGGGGACATCCCAGACCATCTACTGCCCAAAGCTGATACCATCACACTGTCTGCCATGGCCCAAGGGGGAATGAGCTACCTGTAGCAAGGAGTCACTTCAGCTCCTGGGTACCGGGACAGGGCAGCAGGCATCTCCACACCTTTCCCGTACGGCCTCCAGTCAAACTTTTTTCCAGCACGGGCAGTCACTTAAAGCCCCACCGTCCTCACACAGAGATGTCAAAGGGTCACAAAAGGAATCTGCTGCTGCCAAATTCTGGGCAAACAGTGTCCTAGAAAGTCACAGAGCCACCCTGGCTCAACCATGAAGGCAAAGCTGCTTCCCAGAGGAACCCAAGACTTGGAAAGTTAAACTGCGTATTGAGAGCAGAGGAGGCATGGTCACAGGTGGCCAGCAGCTCAAGGGAGGTGATCCTGCCCCTCTACTCGGCTCTGGTGAGACCCCACCTGCAGGACTGGGTCCAGCTCTGGAGTCCTCAGCACAGGAAAGACGTGGACCTGTTGAGGCAGGTCCAGAGGAGGGACACGAAAACTATCAGAGCGATGCAACACCTCCCCTATGAGGAAAGGCTGAGAGAGTTGGGGTTGGTCAGCCTGGAGAAGAGAAGGCTCCAGGGAGACCTTCTTGCAGCCTTTTAATACTTAAAGGGGGCTTATAAGAAAGACTGGGACAGACTTTTTAGCAGGGCCTGTAGCAATAGGACAAGGGGTAATGGCTTTAAACTGAAAGAGGGTAGATTTAGACTAGACATAAGGAAGAAATATTTTACAATGAGGGTGGTGAGGCACTGGCACAGGTTGCCCAGAGAGGTGGTAGATGGAAACATTCAAGGTCAGGCTGGACGGGGCTCTGAACAACCTGGTCTACTTGAAGATGTCCCTGCTCACTGCAGGGGGGTTGGACTAGATGACCTTTAAAGGTCCCTTCCAACACAAACCATTCTATGATTTCCTCTCGTAGACAATTATACTTTCTTGGCTGCTGCAATTGCAAGGTTCAAACTGGAGTCAAGGTTAAAAAGTCTTGGCTCTTAGTGGGGGGGTGCTAGGATCTGAGCCAAGACAAAGACCTTAGACAACCCCTTTTTTCTCTGCTCCATCATCAAATGAGGTAGGGGGGAGCTGATTACCCAGAGAGAGCTACAGATGTGCCCACCAAGCTCCTATAACCCTCCTCACCTGATAGTCAAGGTCACAGGCTCAGGGGATCCATTCACACTGAACTTGAATTCTTCTGTGAACTGCCCCAGGATGGTGGAACTGAAGGAGATCCGGATGACCTGGAGCCCGTCCGGCAAAACGGTGCCCTCCCGGGGCAGAAAGGTGAAGCAGGAGCCCAGAGCTGTAGCTGGAGGGACCAACCGGAAGAAAGCATCGATGGCTCCTTTGTTAAACAGGACCGCCTGCAGCAGCAAGAAAGCAAAATGGAAATACATAAGGAATCTTCCTTTCTTACACAAGGCTGACTTGTTTTCCCATTAAACAAGTAACATCTGTAAAAAGACAGAAGATGCCGTGTGCTGCTGCTTGGCAGAAGCCAAAGAATATGCAACAGGACAAGTTCTGCCTTTGGGTTTTTACATGCAAAGCAGTGATAACTTCATCTAAACAGAGTCACGCTGGGTTTACTCTACTGATACAGAGCAGTCCACTCTGACTTGCAGTGCAGAGGACCTGCTCAGCATCAGCGAGTTGATTCAGACCTGTCCCTAAGAGCAACGAAGGGCGGTTACTAGTGGGTCATCACACAACTGCTTCTGCTCCTGATGAGCCTGGTCCTGCCAAGGGCAGAACATGGGCAGCTTCCATTGCAGCCAACAAGTTCACTGCATGTAGAAGACCCCTCAGGCTAGCACTATAACCAACTTCAGAAGCACTCCCCAACTCTGCTACTGTATAGAAGTTAGGTTTCTCTTCTTTCTTCTTTAAGGTGATACTTTCTTAGTCTTTGCTCCAACAGACATGTCAGGAAAGAATGAGCGTGACGTGCATAGCAGCTCCATCTATTCCAAAGAAGTTCTCTTTCCTAAATATACACAGCCATCATCTAAGATTTTACCATTATTGGACTAAACTGCAAATTTAGAACCAAGCCATATTTTGTTGAATGCTCGAGAGATCTACTGCCTCGAACAAGTAACACAATCCCGCAGCGTTTGTTGAAATTCAGCTCTTTTCATGTTGGGCGAGAAATGCCCACATCTGCCTGTGAGTACCGGCACGCTGTCCATCACCAACAAACCTACCCAAAGCAAAGCTGTAGTTTCTGATTGCTGCAGGGTGAAATCCTGCCATTTCCGTGGACTTAGCTATCTGCTTTCAATTTCTTTTCCCTATTTTTTGTCCTTGCAAAACCTGTCAGAAAAACTGAGACAGAAGCATAGAAACATCCTTTGTTTTTCAACTTTGCAGCTGCTGCTGAAAATATGCATGTATTCAAAGTCCACAATGGTAACTTGAACACTACTCTCGCCTCTTGTGTGTTTTACACCTTCGTTACAAATTGCACTTAGGGATCCGACGCTGAGCTGAGGTTTACCTCCAGTCTAGCTGCTTAGCAAAGCACTAACAGCTTCATCTACTTCATCACATTTTCTCAAGTAATGAAAATCATAAATTGATAGAGAGAGAATCAATAAAGTATCAGCATTAAAAATGCACAGAGCACACAATATTTCCGTAAGAAAACACCTTAATGTGTCCTTCCCTGCCATAGTCAAGGTTTTGAAAGTGTCTGGCATGATGTATTGCCTCGTCTTCTACCTCTTTCACTTGCTCTATCTTTTTTTTTGCAGAAGACTTGACACCATTGGGGGGAGGCAAATATATAGAAAGTGCCTTTGCTTCATTTCCAGAAATGCTTTGCTCTTCATAGAGCCAGAGGTGCACCAAGCCCGAAGTGTGGTGAGGGGCTCGTCAGCGAGGGGAAGCACTCCCAATTTCTTTCCTAGGGACAGCTCTGAGCCAGGAGGCTGGACGGCTTTCCTCCGACTCCCAGGAATCGGTAGGATGCACTTAACTGAAAACTCCTTGCAAGGGACTTGAGTTCAAACACAGTAAATTTGTTCCAGCTGCTTTTTAAGAGCCAGAGTGCAAAGGTGCTTTGCATCTAGGGCTGAAACAAAAGCCTCTGAATACTTATCTTTTTGACCCAGTGCTGCTTTCATGTGTCAAGGGGGGTTTTTTTGCATGAAGCCTCCCAGCTGATCTCAAATGGACGTTGCCAAAAAGCAGGGACTAGGGCTTCACAAAAATATACACCTTTCAGACCCCACCAAAAGTATCCAGATTCTGTGAAACCCCCCAAACTTGACTAGTATGTCAAATATTCCCTGCTCACAACTGCCTCAGTTGCCAGGAATCCCCCAGGTCCACGAGGCTCAGCGTTGCCCCGGGAGCCGTGAGGATCCAGCCCAACCCCTGCAAACCCCTCCTGCTCACCTCATAGCTGTGGGCTGATCCAATGAAAACCTTCCCGATGTCCAGCTGGTCAAAGTTGAAGCGGAGCCGGGGCCCTATGCCTTCACCTTTGATGCGCAGGGGCAGCCTGGCCTCTCGGCCTGGGGAGAGATTGCCATTTCAGTACAGTAATTCCCTCTGTTGCCCTGGATTTTCCAGCCTGCCTCAATGCTAGTCCCTGACTCCACGATGGATGGGACCAGCTCTAGATGCTCCAGGGAGAAGATACGGGACCCTTCTCCTCCCTCAGGACATATGCCCTTGGGCTGGTTTCTAATTTAGTGATCAGTTTGCACCCTGAAAACGGGATGCTGAGTTTAAAACACGATCTCTGAATTTCTTCCCACACACTTAGATGAGCTTTGAAATCCATGCAGTGAAGGCACAAAGCTCACAAAACAGAACTGAAGATAAAAATCTGCCATCTATACTGATGCAATCAGAGACAACAGCACAGGAGCCGAGAAGTACGAGCCCAAGCAAGGCGAAGCTCCCTGCTAACGGCCATACGCACATCAACAGTAACCGCTCCCAGAAGAAGACTTGACAGCACTTCCGTTAAGACAGGATGGGCATAAAGCTTGTCTAGCGGACTGCTCGGATTCCGATTCCCAGGGAGGACGTTCACCCTGCTCAGTACAGCAAGGCCTGTGCAACGCTACCCGTATGCACCATAGACTCCGAGCCACGAGGTGACAATTCCCACGCAGGGAGAGAAGCACAGGCTGGCCAGAAGTGGTCTTTTCGCAGACACCCCGCACTCAGCGGGGCTCAGTCACCTGAGGTCTGACAGCATCTGGGGAGCGGGAGGTGATCCAGGATCTGTGAGCACATTTGTAACTCAGCTCCTGCTGCCTCAGGCGTCTGATGATGCATCCGTGTAATAAAGATTCATCTTGGAAGTATATGGTCTATAGGGGCTTAGTGCTCGTCCACGAAAGCTGTTCTGCTGTGTCATTCTTTGGCCTTTCCAGGCACCTTGCAGCAGAGCAAATGCTGGCAAACCCATGGCATGAAAGCTTATCCCTTCACTGCCTTGGTTGGTCTGGGATCAGTGATCCAAGCTTGTAGCCAGGCATCGCGAGGGCTGGCCTTGGACAGGAGATCACCTGGAAACCGCAGGGACAGCGGGCATGTGCCAGCCCTGACCTGCTGACCACCCACCCTTCCCAGCAACTACATAAGAACCGAGGGGGCTGGAAGACTATTTGTGCCTCACCTTCACCATGGGTAACAGAAGCAGGAGAAAGGAGCTGTACCTGAGATTTCACAGTAGACCGCTTGTTGATACACTCTAGCTTCTCGGGGTTTAAAGATCACCTTGATTTCAGCCGAAGAATTTGGCCAGACATCTCCCTCCTAAAACAGAAGCGGACAGAAAACCATTTATCTTTAAACGTTACATGTCTTGTTTTCAAGCACAGCCCTGTAGCCTATATTTAGAGCATCAGTGAAGAGCAAGGAGCAAGCAACACTTGCCAACAACATTTATAAAAGAGTCTGGAAGCAGTTGCAAAAAACTGTCCCAAGTCCCTTACCTTTACTGGCACCCGGGAGAGGCATTTTGTTAAATTAGGGCTACAACGAAGCAACCCAACTGGCAAACAAATTCCAGCGAATCAAGCAGGATTTCTTCAGAGGTACCAGCCAGTCTAAGGAAAAGGGACCTGGCTACACTTCATGTCTGTACATCATTACATGGAGTACCAGCACGCAGTACTGTGGGCAGCCAGACTTCTGCACCTCACCTTAATGCACTTCAGGAGCTCAAGGCGGGGTTGAGCTAGTTCTGGAGTCATACTCCAACTGTAACGAAGCAGGAGCCCTGGGACACACTCCAAAATCAACTCTAATGCATCGCACGATGCCCTTCAGGCTCAGCTCATCAGCTCCCACTCTACAATACTCCTACTGCTCTGACACAGTCTCTTGGTCACACCATGCTGCTGTCAGCTACAGTGGTGTGAAACTGCAGTTGTGCTGACATTGCTGGCTCTCAGCCTTCGATGGGCTAAAGGAGTAACCAAGAAGAGAACACGATCCCCTTCCTTGGTTAAAAAAAATAAAATTAGTTTCACCTATTTTAAAAAAAGAAGAGGTTGGGCTTATTCTAGGGTTCACTCCAAGATGAGAAGGGATTTTGCACTGCTCAGACAGCAGGCATTCTTCGTCTCAGACCATGCAAATACTCAGAATCAGAGCTCTGGTTGATTGAAGGGCATGGGGTTTTGCTTGCAGAAACAGAAAAGCAAAGATTTTTCTGTACCTATGTGCCATACAACTCAAAAAAACCCTGCCAGTCTTGTGTCCAGGCTCACAGATGCCATTGGAAGGGAGATTCAGACATGGTGTAAGTCCAGGTTATACAAAGGGATTGGTGTTTCCATGACTAAACTTGGGCTGAATTTGGCCTCCTTTCCACACAGGACCATTTCATTCTTCAGGTCAATATGTGAACTGACAATGCTCTAATACCCTTTGTTACTGCCCATACAGTATGCGTCAGGTGTGCCCTTACATATAATAATCAATACCTCTGAGCACTCTAAGAACACTTATTTATAGCCCTTGCAGTAGCTCAGCTTTAGGCAGGCTCTCACTGCCTGTCAGGAGCCCGCAGTTCAGAAGTGGTTTTTGTAACAAGCTCTCCCAGCCTCACCAGAAACCTGACCTTTTCTCTCGGCACGTCAAGGCAGCTGATGCAGGGGTCTGCCAAGTGACCTCATTCAGGGAGGAGCAGGAGGAGGAGGAGGGGAGGTTCTCAGCTACAGCTTACCATCGGCTCAATGGTGAAGATATCATCGGAGAAAAGCATGGAGTCTCCTTGCACCTTTGCCCTCTGGTTCCGGAAGGTGCGGGAGAGAAGGGAAAGGCGTTCTCGGAGAGTGGGGTCCACTGTGCACTCCTTGAGGAAGCAATCCGTCTTGACCTCTTCCTGCCTCTGCAGCCTGCGACACAGCCTGCGGCCACGGGGAGAGACAAACCAAACAGATAATTCAATAAGCAACATATTTGCAGAGACTGCCGGGTAAGTGCAGGGGCAGCAATGCACTCGGGGAGGAACAGCAGCACCAGCAGCAGCTCAGCAAGGGGCTGACCCCGAGCCATGGGGTCCCAAATGGATCAGATGATCACTTGTTGCTCCCTGGCGTGGCAGGTAGTTTTACTCCACACTCACAAGTTAAGAAGAGGTTTTGGAAAGCTAGCAGCCCTCAAGAGAGCCTCCTGGCTCAAAGCCACTGCCACAACTGATGGAGAATCCACCAACCTCAACTGCCTTTTCCCACCATAGAGCTGCTCGGGGGAGGCAGATAAAGATCAAGGAGCACCCACTGCAGGGCTTCACTGGCAAGGGGAGAAGCACCTGGGGTTCAGCTGCAGGTTACGAGCATCACTCTTTTTCCTTCCTTTTTGGACCAGCGGGGATAAGCAAACAATGCCTGCTCCCAGTTCCCTATACTGCCTTCCACCAGGGGATCCCTGCTTCTCTGACAGCAGGACAGTGGCCTTAGAGCTATGACCATCCCTAAGACTTCCAAGTAAGGAAGAACAAAATGTCCTGCTCAGACTCTAAGACAGAAACTGGCACGAGATCAAATGTAATTGGAAAAAAAGAAAAAAAAATCCGGTTGAAGTCTACTGTGGGGAAACCTGGTTGCTTCTGAGGGGAAAGAGGAACACTCAGGGTCCAGGCTGAGACAGGCAGCTGGGAAGAGATGGTAAAGGAATGGGCCAGGGAAGTACCAAGAGAAGGTCAGGAGGTTTCCTTTCAACACACTGAGCTTGCACAGAAGTCACACACTGTGTCATTAAAAAGAGAGAACAGTGGAAAACGAGTTTTGGCCTTCAAGGCATTTCTGACCTAATTACGTTGCACTTTATTTGCTCAGAGGCCCTTAGAAAGTGCTCCACTTTAAGGCAGTTTCCTGATCAGCTATGGGTTCACACTAACTCCTATATACCTACATCCATCCAAGTCTGAAAAGTCACACAAGGATTCCCTAAATCACCCAAGCTTTGAAGTGTCATTTCCAATTCACCCCCCCAGGCTGCAAGTGTTTCTCTGCTGCCTGAAATGGGAATTTCAAAGCTTGAGCAAAGACACACTTTCAAGAGCCTGACCCATCTCTCACCACCATGAAGACACGGGTGGCTGAAGCCCAAATGCACTTCCAGGTCCTGTGCTGCCCTACCTTCCCTGCACAACCCTCCACCTCCAAACTCTCCCCAGCCTCAAAGGAAGGGCACAAATAGCTCCTTGTGCTGGAAACCAGGGCAGCGTGAGGCAATTAACACCCTACAGCAGGGTGGCCTCAACTTTCACCCTACCCTGCACATTGCTGGAAAAGGAGCCTGCCACCTTATCAAAGCTGGAGTGGAAGAAACTGCAGTGACTATCGTAATAGTTATGGTATCTGCAGCTACATTACGTCCCAGGTAACGAGTGCTGACACTTTCCTCAGCCTCATGGACCCTCTGTAGCCCAGGGATGTCTGGACCTCAGTGCTTTGTGCTCCCACAAACCACCAATTTGCTATCCAGTCATTGCAACCAACCTTTCCTCTCCAAAACATCTTCCTCAGCTGGAGTATGGGTGGAACTGGAATGGGAAGTGCTGAGCTCCAGTACCCTGAAACTCAGTGACACGCACCCTGATGCTGGGGATGGTTTACTTGTCCTAAACCATTCAAAAGCACCAACACCCCTGAGCCCACACGTCAGTTTTACCCTTGGGCAGCGTATCTTATGGAAGCGAATCTTTCAAACGCACCTCAGCTTCCGCTGATCCTCCTCTTCCTGTGTAGCAAAAGCCTTCCACTGGAAGTGGGCTATGATTTCACTCCGATTGTGGATGACCACGGATCCGTGGTTTGACAGCGAGAGGTAAGTCTTCTCAACTGCCAAGGAGTTCCTGTCTAGCCTGATGTTGACATCTCCAGCTGCTCCATAAAGGCTCGTGTGGGTATCTTCACCTGCAACAAAGCAAAGGGCAGTCTTTGCTCACCTCACTTGCTGATGGAAGTACCAGGAAGAGAGCAAACCACAGGTAACAGAAGAAACCGTTACAGCTTTTAGCTGTATTAGCAGTTCCACGGATCAGCACATTTATCTCATCCTGAGAGCTGCCTGTGTACAGCACAAGGATGTCCTGGACACCATCTAAACCACCTTATTTCTGGGTGTGTTTGTAGAGGTTTATCCCCAAGGTGACACCATTTACAGTGAGATTTTTCAGACGTGCCCAGGTGGCCTTTGGGTTGCCATCCCACTCAGGTCACGGGGAATTCTGCATCAAAGTCATTCAGGTGACTCTGAGGAGTCCCACCACAGTCATAGCTTGACCAGGGTCTCCTGCAGGCACACCACCAGTGGTGGGTCTCTCCTGAGGATCCCTTGTGGCTGGCAAGCAAAGATGCCTGGGGGCATGTGGGCAGAAAAGGGAGGTTCAGAGGAACAAGTGAAGGGACAGCCCACCGCAGGATGGCACGCAGAAGAGAACTTCACTGTGTTGTAGAAGCAGTACCCTCACTTGCTGTTTGTGAAGATATGTCAAAATGAGACTGGTAGGGCACGGTCCACACCAGCCCGCCCATTACAGTCCTGCAAGCCCATTTCTTCAGCCTGGATCCTGTTGCTTATGCCTGAGGGTGCAAGTCTACGCTGCATATTCCCAAGCTATTCAACGACCAGAGCGAGGACATCTTTGCTTTCCACCTCAGAACAAGCTGAAGAGGAGAGAGCCTTGCCTGTGCACATCAACTGATTAATGGCTGGAGTCTTGCTGGGGTACCTGCCAGCATTTCACCCTCCAGAACAGACTCCCACCAAAGGCTCCCTCATTCCCAGAGCTTTCAAACCTTCATTCTTCCCAACCAAGGAACTCCTGGGAGTCAACCGAGCTCAAACGTCACTACCAAGCCCACTCTTCCTGTTGTGGGTGAGTGTTTCCCAGGTGAGATGCAAACAGCAAACATCAGACATGCTCTCCAGAAATGGCATTTCTAGGGAGTGGTGCTTAAAGCCTCCGAGCCAGCCCCAACTGACAAGCGCAGCAACCCGGCCATGGCCTGGAGGGCATCCCTCTGCAAAGGCACAGCCTTCTCCTCACTGCAGGGCTTACAGCAAGGCAGCCAGTGGATGGACCTGCCTTTAAAAGGCTGCCATGCCACACCACAAGGGGAGAGCTGGACTGACTCCTTCAATCCTAAGCCAGGCAACGCAGCAGAATCACATTCATTCTGGGAGCCGGGTTGGGGAATGAGGCAAGACTCGCCCTTAAAACAGTAGATCTCTACGGTCAGTCATTCATGTCTGCACATGGAGAATTCAGCCTTCATGCCTGTACAATCCTCAATTTCTTTGCTCTTAAGGGAGTCTGGAGTGGCAGGGATTTGTGGCCAGAGCTGAGTTACGTTGGGAGAACACCAGCAATGTTTCCAAGGACTGGACAATCTGCCTCCTAGAATGGACAATTTAGCATATAAAAATCACTGAACTTCAGAAGAGTTACAGAGACGGCCATGCTTTATAAGCATTACCTTTCCCCTGCGCTGAATCCTCGGCATACATTGGCAAGCAGATGAGCCAGGACCCAAGAAATGGGAGACAGGCACAGTGCTTCGAGCATGCACAACTCAGGTTTATGGAAACACAAGCTAATCCTCCACAACGATCAAGACAAACTACTACAAAATAAACACCATGAAAACTGTCACCTCACTGTCTAAACCCATGGCCACATAGGTCTTGAAGTATTGGGTATAGTTCTGATCTCAAAAACACTAGCTGAAGCATTTGAAATTAATAGAGAAGGGCAGAAAGTACGATTAAAAGTATGGAGCAGCTTCTATATGAAGACTGAACAGATTTCTCGGTTGAGGAATCCGTATGGGAGATAGATGGGAGAGGTTTGTAAAAGCACGAATGGCCCGGGAAATGTGAATAAGGAAAGACTTGTCATGATTTGTCACAAAACAGGAACCTGAGGGCCTGAAATAATCTTATTGGTCAGAAATTACACAAAAGTACTAGTACTTTTCCAGGGAAAAGTTAGTACTTTTCCAGTACTCTTTGTCAGTAAGAACAAGAGTCAAAGAAAGATCTAGCCCTCGGAATACCCTATAGATTCTCTAGATGCATACAAATGAGGCACTTTTTTGTGCTTCTCTACCCAAAATTTCAGTAGTTCTTTCAAGAAAGCGCTACCCATCCCATGAGCTTCTCAGAGTGAGCATAAACCATTCTCTGGGAATATGTCATTAACTGACAAATATTGAACAAAGCTGTGACAACTCATAAAGCCACAAAGAGCATTTGGAAGATAAAGGAGCATTTTTGTAACTCCTACAAACTCGAGACAACTAAAATGTTCACTGCTGGGCTAAAGCATCACACTATCACCTGGATTAGGACATCATGCTCCCCAGGACCAACAGTCAGGAATAGGGACAAAACAAACCTCTCTTTCAAGCAAGAGAAAACGCACACCAAATGCATACATGCAACCGAGAAAGCGTCTCGTTCAGCATCACGAGATACCTCTGCTGAACCAAGGCCGACAGAAGCATTTTAACATGTCGCACCTTTTTCTTGAGTTTTCCCCACTTACTCTTAAAGTGACTTACAAAGCTGACGGTATTTCTGTGGCCTGATCTTGGCTTCTCGTACCCTAGCATACATTTCACACCTATCTCGGGAGGCACTGAGCACTTCCTGCCAAATCCCAAGAGCCCTCAACTCCTGGCTACTTTAGTCCTGATGTTGGGAAGCATGGGCTGTAGATGGGTAGAGGGCAACATGGAAAAAAAGGTCTGTGGCAAGACGATGGAGAAGCAGTACATGGGACAGAGGTGTGTAAGAGACAGCAGGCACTGGAGAGAGTCTGACAGAGACATGTGTTCCCCACATTATGCTTCAAACATAGCGTTGTCATGGACTAAAACTTCATGTGTGCATACGCATGCTGCAATGGAGAGTCGAGGTTTCTCTCTCCTCCACTCAGCAACTCCCAGAAAAACAGCATTCCAAAATCTCATTCCCATTCAAGGGGATCTACTTTAACAACCCCCTCAACACCAACTACTCTTCACTTTTATCCAAGGTAAAGCTGGGGCAGGGCAGGTACACCTGGACAGGGAATTGAGGTGGCTGGGACAACGGGGAAGGATGGCAGAAGACTGTCACGAGAAGGTGCTGGGTGCAGAACACCATGCTGACACCAGGCTCCCCCAGCGAGGGACCAGTGCACAGGACATACAGAACAAGGACAGGCTCAGCCTCTGCCCCTTATCTGTTCACTTCTAAGCACTGAAACATGCAGAGGTTTTGGAAGAAAATGTTTTAGAAGTTGCCCACAAAGCAAACTTAACATTATTCTGCTTAGAAAGGGCTCTGCTTTGAAGGACGCAGAGAGCGTGCACCACGCAGCGCCCAGCACTTACCTGTGTCGTAGTGAACTACCAAGGACCTGGAATGGTGCCCCGTCTTCAGTGGGTGAAACTCCACTGTCACTTGCATGGCATCACCAATCCCAAGAGTCCCGACGGAGGGATCGACAGAGAAAGGGCTGCAAGGCAAAGAGAGCTATCAGGACTATTGCGGGAGATTTGGGGACTGTGTTCCTTTGGCAGTCTAGTTCCCTTCAGCTCACTTGCGCAAGCAAGGAGCAAACAAACCACAGCCAGCAGAAGACAAACACAACATACAGGATCAGAAACAGAGCGACTGACTCCCGATTCTGCAGAGATCCAGCCCTCAGAAGATCCCATGGCATAAAATGACCTCATCTCCCCCATGCTCTGCATCCGATTCTCTGCAGCCTCAGGAGTCCAACTGCTAGCAATACCATCAGAAAACGGCTTGTGAAGAGCACAGAAATGGTAACAGCTATTCGCATGCACAACCTGATGCTGATTTCCTCAGGAATCTGTCTTTTCCTGCCACCCAGAAACCTCACCTCAAGAGATGCAAATGTGAAGGCAATACCTGTTTCAATGAGATCACAGCCTAGAAATCAGACAGAGAATAAAAGTCTTTTTGAAGACCTGGGACTAGTTATGGTTCAATTTGCAGAATCCTTTTTTTTTTTACCTTGAAAGCATCCTGGTTTAGCCTAAGAAAGTGCGAGTTTTATCGGCATTTCAATGAAAGCTGCTCCAAGAAGAAAAGAACAACAGGAAAAATCTGAATGCAAATGCAGACTGGAGTGATACCACAGCATGGAAACAAAACACAAAAGGAGTATCCCATTTACAGCCTGAACAATTAAATCCCTAGCGAAATGAAGCACCATTAACAGGAGCATAGCAAGGCGAGTTTAACAGGAGGTCTTCTCTCTGTTCACAAGCAATGCAATCTGGGACTCCGGGTTGTACTCCAAGCTCGGTAACTGTTTGCCTGGCCCACCAGACAGTCTGTGCAATGTCTTGGAAATAATTATGAAAATGTGTTGGCATACTGTGGATTTAAGATGAGCAGTTATGATTTGTCACCAGGTAAACAGCTCTTGGCTGATAGAAACAAAACTCGATGCTTCAATGCTTAGGGCTAAGTCAGATAAAACATGCTTCTGCACAACGGCAGCTGCGCTTCATGGCTCTTGTACAGCCACACTTAGAAAACAAAAGTTACTGGGTTTAGTGCTTTGCTGGTGGTCAATTTGTCACCTTAAAACCACGTTCTGGAGAGTTTTACCATGATTAGAGGACACAATGCGCACACCAAAATAATGAGAACAACTGGAGCCATGCGCCAGCTGAACTTTGCTCACCTAAGTAGTGACAGCTGATGACATTGCACTCAATAGAGCAGTTGGCAAGGACACTGCAAAAACATGCCTGACTTTACTGGGTATTTAGTTTGGTGGTGACAACTAGATCTGGACAGCCCCAAGGAAAACTGTACACCGATTTGCAAGTTCCTGCCTATGTATTCTCCACAGCGATAAGCAGCAGCCTGCTGAAATAGCATCCTGGAAGCCTGCTTAAATAGCTTTGCCAGGCTTTGGTGGAAGCTCCTCTTGGACCCTCACGTTTCACAGGACAAAAGTAAGAAGTCTTCTTTCGAGCCCTGCTTTCCTGGGGAAGAAATTGAGGCTACTCAGGTGCACCAAGTCAGACAGCGGGTCTTTGCTGCATTCTTGACCTCAGCTCCTACACCGAGACCTCTGGGACCAAACAACTCTCAGCTCATTATCAACCAACTGAACTGGTTTCCTTGCAGATGCGGTGTCAAAAACGCATTACCCTCTCCAATTCAGCAAACCCCAAAACGGGTGACTGCCTTCTGAGACCAAAAGGAACAGCACAGGCTGACTGCAACACCATTCACATCAGGCATTTGATAGGGGACCACCGGAATACCCTGTGCTTGTGGCCTCCCAGAGCACGGGTGTACTTGGCTGAGAGTGGTATGCAACCATTTCAGAAGGTACTTACCACCAGCAGGTTGCAAGCTAGCTACTAACATTCTAGCACTCTCCAGGAAACCTAGGAGAGATAAAGCTCTAGGAGAAAATGCCCCCAACCCCTGCACCACAGAGTTGCTGCATTTTTTGCCTGTGCCCTCAGTAGCATTCTGCTTGGGGGCTGTAGTGCAGTCTTGAAGCCCGTGTCTGCTCGTCTCCACTTAAGAGCTCATTCTACATAAGAATATTTGCTCCCAGGGACCAGACCAAACCTACCGGAAAACAAAGTTCCTGGACCATACAGTGTTACTGTCAGGACCTCAGTACCCTCAGCTCTGATCGACTGATCTCCAATTGCTCAGAATTACTTGCCAATAGAGACACAGCTGCTGATCAACTCTTAAATGTCTCTTCCACCAGCTCATAGCTGGTCATTTCCTAACACTGCATTTGGTCTACATGAACTGAGCTCCTAGAGCTCCTGTCATCTGCCACGCACTATCCCATACAGCCCAAGGGCGGTCAGGTTGCCTTCCTTTACTTGTTCTTTCAAACTAACACAATTGGTCTTGTGAGATGCTGTGCTGGAGACACCACTGCAGTATGAAACTTCCCTGCAGCTTGCCGAGTTTCACTGAAGGTTGTATCATGCTTAAAACACTGTAAGCAACTGCCAGACCCACATGTCCTGCCCAGTTCCAGCTATGCCTGCAATACAGCAGCTCAGATGCTCTGGTTCTTTTTTGTTACTGCTTACCAAATCTATTATCACGCAACAGTGTTTTGCACAAGCAAGATGTTGAGTTCCTTTACCTCTGAGTGCTCATGCGGTAGCGGGCCTCCCGGTTCCCGATGTTGCGAACCAGCAGTGTTTTCTGGGTGCTGTACTTGACGGGACAGACACCAAAGTTCAGCTGGTCAGGGAAGTCCAGGATGGCTCGGGCACCTATAGCTCGGATCGGCACAACGAACTTTTCCCTTTCCGTGATGCAGGTGAGCTGGTGGAAGTAATCCTGCAGGGAAAGAAGCAATCTCAGCACAGTCCGTTTAGTACCATCCCCACGGCAGAAGGAAAGCTGCTGTTTTCTAGGACTCTAACAGGAGCATTCAATAATATAATAGTCCTTTTTGCCTGAATGACCTTTCAGTCCAGTAGCACGACTTGAACAGGGCTGCTAACTCGCAAAGAAGGAACAACCCCCTTGAGTCACCTGCTTTCCCAGCAAGCTGGCAGATCCAGACAAAATCATCTGACACTTGGATTCTGAGGCACCAAAATAGACTCATTTCATGTACGGGATTACAGCAGTAACAAGAACCTGCCTTGATCGCCACTGCAGACTATTAAAGGCACCACTAAGAACCCAGTTGTGCCACAGGGCCAACTCCAATCCCAGCAATGCAGTGACCTCCTTGAAGCTTGGCAGGAGATGCTCAGGTACATTTTCAGAAGGACTTTGCCACATGCATGATCAAGAGTCAGTCTGGTGAAATACTTAACAAGTTGGACACAATAATTGGTTTATATCAGCTGAGTGTAGGGTACAGGTGTATTTCCCACCCCTTCCCATAGCATTATGGAGACAAAGCTGGGGACACACACCCTTAAAAGGTTATCTGATCCACCTCCCCACCCCAGAACTGGCTCAGCTCTGTACCCAAACTACTCAAGAGATGTTTGACAAGTACTTGAAAGCACTAACAACTCCACCCCTGCCCTCAGCAGCCTGTTCCAGCTCTGCCCTAGGCTTAAAGAGAGCTCTTCCTCTGTCTAATCTCAATTTCCCTTTACATCTCCTGCTAGCCTCAGCGGAGGCAGCAAACAGCTTTGCTTCCTCTCCGCTGCATGGCTGATGTCTTCATCACCTCTCTTTTGTACAGTCTCCAGAATAAGCGACTTGCTGCCTTGCTAGCATGCCTACCTGAGGAAGGTCAGACATCCCGACCAGAGCAAACTCAGCTCTGCTATTCCCAGTCATTGGCTTGCTCAGAAAAGAGACAGACAGACACACACCCCCCCCTCAAGCTGTCTGGCATTTAGCAGTAGGGAGGTGAATCCAATCACCAAAATCATTCTGCTGTAGGGTTGAGCAGATCGATCTCCAGATCTACAGTGTGGCATAGCTGGGCTGGAAGTATCACCTTGCCCCCCGCTGAAAGCAGTGGTAAAACTGATTCGTAGGGCCAGGAGCCATTACCTCCAGCAGCTCTTATTCACAAGTTGATAAAAGCTCTGCCTCTGATCACTCACTTGCTGTCCTGATCTTTTTTCCACTCAGTGCTTTTATCTCGTTTGGTATTTTTATAATTGTTGAAGCAGCAAGCAGACAATTTAGGATTTGCACACAGCAGCAAACCTCCTCAACCAGACAAGATTCAGATTCCTCTGCCCTTGGGATTTCCTGCTCCCATACCCATCCTCTCCAAGCCTGCAAGGGACCTACAGCAGCCAGACGAGGCACAGACACATAGCTACAGCTTTAGCACAAAAGTTAACACGCAGCGCTTACCAACCACCTGTTTGGCTGGGGTTTAAGGTTGCAGTAACAGACGCGGTCACATCCAAGGTGGAAAAAGAATAAAGAAGGATCTTTTATTCTGGGTATCTCAAATATTCACACTGGATATTGCAGAAGGGCTTTTGCTTCTCATATTTGGAAGGTACAATACCAGGAAAGGAACTGCAGCAAACGACCTACAGACTGGAAGATCACATTTCAGGAATGCATTTCATCTGCAGCAAGTCCTTCTGAATTAGCAATTTTGTACTCAACCTTGCAGCCTAAGCCCTCTAAAATAAAAGCTATGGGCAGTCCATGTGAATTTAAAGCACCTATTAGCTGGGTACTTCACATCCTGGACTGTTTAGATCCTCAGAAACTGCATTAGCAAATAAAGAATCCTACTTACTTTTTTTTTTGTTATTTTGGCCACACTACTGTAACAAAGGCATTGTAAATCCAATTGAAATCTGCGTGCCTTATTAAGTCTTGGCATGCCATATTTACTTATCTCTCCCTTCCAGATGCCAGGTAGACAGAGGAGGACGCAAGGAGTTCAGATCAGCAGGGGGATAAAGAAAAAAGAAAACTTCAACAGTTGGAGCCATTTGAGGGAATTAAAAGGAAATAATTTTCAAGTCATTGTCATCGCTAAGGAGCAGATCAGCAGCAATGTAAATAAGAGCCCAAGGAATCAATCCCCCCCAAAAGCAAGCACAGGCAGCCTTCCCAGCTCCGCTGCCAGTGAGGGGCACTGGGACTGCCTGCACAGCAGCACCTGGGGAAGGGACTTCTCCAGGTGTGCGAAGACAAGGCTAAAGCAACAAGGATTTGGCCTCGCAGAGACAACTGCGACCTCTGAGAGAGAAAGCTGCCTCTTGCCATTCACATACACGCATGTTGTGTGCTGAGCCCCTTCTCCAGGGACACCCTGGGACGCTGCATCCTCTACAAAGCTTGACTCAAAGCACTTCAGCACGTGCTGCCCCTTCAACCGCGCTCTAGGACCCCAAAGTGGGACCTCGCAGCAAAGTTGAATGCAGCGTCAGGCCAAACCGGGTGGGGGGGGGAAACCAAGGAAAGAGGGGTGCCAGGCAGAAGCTGGCTGCTCACGCTGCTGTGAATCCATGGTCCTGTAAGCTTTTGAAAGCTGAATCGCCCTCCCCTGGAAAATCAAGGCTGCAATTCTCCACTGCAGCACTGCCCTGTCTTACCAACTCTGCTATGCACTTACCCACAGTCTAGGGGTACAGTCCAAGCCAGCTTAAAATCTTGTTTGACTTTGCAACTGCAAACCCTTAGCAGGCTGTTTAAAACCAGGTCTCTAAGTAAACATGCCTGGGTGAGGGAGGGGTTGCATCACTTCCACGCTTTAAAGACCATTGTGTTTAGATGCAGCTTCAGGCTATAGATTTTCATGAAAATACGACTCCATGCTTCATACAGCTCCGCTCTCAATTTCAGGGAAAATGCAGTTCATTGTATGATGGTTCCTCTTCTCTTACTCCCCTTTGATAAGCAGTAAGTTACAAGCTCTGGCCTGCAAAGTATCACCAATGGCATTTGAATTAGCACCCACTGAAATTAAAGCAACTGCTTGTATCAAAGGTGTCACTTCAAGCTCTTTGCAAACTCAGGCTAACATCCATTACTGTCACAGAGATAGCAGCCTTAACTGCCCAGTATGCCAGCAAACTCCGATGTCAGTTTTACTGTAGAACCGATCCTAAACACCTCACTGGGTTCCTTGCAGCAGGCAACTGCAAAGAAGAGATCCTTGTAGCAGGAGGTAGCATAGTAAGTCAAACAGGGCAAGCTCCCTGCTGAAACCATGATACCATCAAGGCTGGAAAATAAGGGCTGTTAAAAGAGAGGAGGGAGGCTGGAGGATGAAGATGGCTTCAGACGAGAAGGGGTACCCCTCCTCCTGCCTCCCTCAGCCACCAAGTCACAGGATGCTTTGAAATCAGTCCCTTCGCTCCAGGTTCATTTTGCGCAGGGCCATTTGCCTTGATCTTCTGCCCCTTGCCTCCTCCCAGGAGTCTTCTTGAAAGTATACTTGGAATAGCTTCCGTGTGCTACAAAACATCTAACGGGGCTGGACTGAATTTTAAAGGAGTTCATTTCAGTAATGGAACAGCTCATCGTCCTGTCATATTTCATATTAATCAATGAGCATTAATTCAGCCTCCACTGAGCATCGGTAATGAATTTTGCAAACCTTACAGACTGAACTTGGATTGCCTGAAAATATTGTATTGCTACAGTGAAAAGAGCAAGAAGACAAAACAGAATAGGCTGTGCTGTGGTTCTATAGTCGTCTTCCTTCCTTCTTCCTTTAAGATAATCTATTGATAAGCCTAAAGGACACACAAATGTCAGTATTTCTGGCTGTTGTTTATTTGCCAGTCAGTTCCACAATGGTTTCCAGTTAGGCAGAGACTGTCAGACCATTGCACAAGGACACCCGGGAACACAGGTGGCACGAGAACACCCCCGCTGTACAACCGGAGCCATAAAACAGAAATGCGTCAATCAGAAGCAGCAAGAACAACTAATTGCACATGTTGCCCAACAGAAGAATTAGCATTTCATATTTGTAACACAAGTGCCAATAAAGAGACATGTCAGCTATTTCTTCACTTTCTGACAGTCCAATCACGTGGCACATTCCCAAATGACTGCGAGACAATAGGAAATGGCTCATTTTTCAAGAAAGGCCTGCATGGCACATGGCATTTCAGCCACTAACAACTCCCATGGTCCTTTTAGTTAGGGCTTAGCTGCAATTTTACTCCCCTGAATCGTGAGCGACTTCACTGAAGTCAGACGTACCCTGGGGAAGAACAGATTCAAATCAAGAGAATTATAGAAAGCAGCTCCACACCAGGAAGACTTGCCAACCTTGACAGAGGGGTTTGTACCTGCATCCCGATTCACTGGGTTGTCCACAATCCCAGTGGATCATGGAGCAGCAGAGAGGCAGAGGTTGTGCCAAGGGAGCACTCATAAGCCTTCCACAGCTAAACCACAGATATTCTGCATGCCAGCAACTGCAAGCCCAACGCAGGTGGCTTTACAGAACCATTTCCCAGAGCCTGCCTCTTCACTAAGGGGTTTTCAAGGTGCTGTACACCTCCTGACCATGCTTCGCTGACTCACGCTCCACCAAGGACGAGACAAAATGTTCGATTTGTACAAAATTCTGATTCGGCTGTATAAACCCCCACGTGCTCCTCACCGAGCAGCACGCACCCCTCTCCCAATGCCCTGCACAACCCCTGCACGGGGCACAAAACCCAGTTCAGAACCCTGCCAGGGTGTCGCCGAAGCTGTGAGGAAGACCTCTCGCTGGCAGAGTTCCCTACTCCAGATGCTCACCTGTTCAAGGGCAAGACAAGGGACAAAGTATTGGACATCAGTGCTCTTGGCAGTTATCTCACCCTACTTCTACTTGTGCTGATGTTCACGTGTTGCTCTGCTGCCTCTCGAAACTTGAAGAGCAGCACTTTGCCGCCCTTCATGGGCGCCCGTTTACCTCTTCCACCCCAAAAATGAACACTAATTTATACTAACAAATCACATTTTAAAGGCACCACTGTACTTTGCAAAGCCTACCTCAGTGACATTAAGCTCTCGTGTCACTTGGGTAGCATGGAGAACTGCCCGAGGCCAACATAATTTTTACCCTAAATATTAATGATGTTCAATAATTTCTCAGTCCCTCCAAAGGAACAGATTATTTCACAAGCATGGGGAGCCAGGCACCACAGGGCATTTCCTCTTCAGTTTTCTATATCCATACTGTTTGAGGACAGGACAAAGTGTTAAACTGAATCTCAGCTGCAAATGGAAGATGAGAAAACAGCTATGCCCAAAGAGATCTTGCACCTCTGGCCTGCTGCAGAAACACCAGCTGGCTCAGAGCTATCCCCTAACCTTGCCTCTCCAACAAAGTCATGCGAAAAACAGTGCTAAGGGGTGGCGGGGGGCTGGCGGAAGGAGTCAGCCTGCCTGTCTTTGTATGCCTGCAATGCTTCCTCCCTTCCCTGCCATGCTTCCTCCCTTCCCTGCCATGGACTAAATCCTCTGTATTAACAAGCCTCCAGGTAACAGCACTGACCCTTCGCATCACAGCACTGAGAATCAGACTTTCCAGGGCCACGGCACTGGTATTCAAACCTCCAAGCAAAAGTATGTGTGGCACAGAATAGGCGCCAGGTGACAGAGCAACCACAATAACACGCATGAAGACACAGCCACACCGGTATTACTGCCCACAGGCTCTGGGGTAAGGGGTCTGCCTGCAGACTGTACCTGCCCCTTTAGTCCTAGACATGCTCTGCCAGGCAGATGTCTCACCGTCATCTGCAGCACATCAACCTCCCGCTGAGTTAAGGACATCTAGAGCTCAGTGGCTCTGCACCAGCCTGGCTCCCTGCCATGGGCACAGCACTCCCTCTCCCCTACACTCGCAGCTGGATCGCAGGCGGGCAAGTATCCTCAGAAACAGCACGGCTGCAAGGCTTGGAAACACAGGGGATGAAAAAGCATCATCTTTGCTCCAGTCCAGAGCCAGGCAGGGAAGTGGCTGCCAGGTGGGAAAGAGAAAACCTCTCTGGATCTACTCATGCCTCTAGGATTTTCCATAATAATTACACCCCTGCCATTGAGATGGCTAAACATCTTATCAACACCCCTCCCTGACACTTTCCTACTGTTCCACGTGCACCTTCCCTCACAAACGCTCAAGAAAGCACAGGGAGGGAAAGCACAGCCTGAGAGTCCCTGCTGCAGTGCCTAGCAGCACCCTGCAATGCCAAGATGTGACCAGCTGCAGCCTGGAGCAGACCTCACAGCAGGGTGTGGACTAGAACCGGCATGCAAAAAAAGCGATTACTTTAGACACAACGTTCAGCTGTGTCACTACTGTGTCCAACGTGATATACATTAAGGTGACTGCAGTTTTCAAAGGTGGTGGTCCTCACTCTGATCAGGCTTACTTCGGGTCCCCCAAATAACAGGTCACTTTTAAACAGACCTTTGTATCTATAATTAGTGGAGCAAACCCATAATTATGCAGCAACGCACAGATACTACAAACCGACACCTTGAGAGGCTGCCCCACCACAGACAGTAGACTCTCTTATCCCTGAAGCCAATAGACATTACGTTAAATGTGCCAGCGCTGAAGGATAAAAACAGTCTGGAACACGGAAGAGCCTCCAGCCTGTGAGAGCATAATCTTCACCATGGGGAAAGAGTTTCCCCCAGTTCTAGATCCAGTGCAACCCCACCAAAACCAGGACAGTTCCACAAAACCCACACCAGATGCCCTGGTCTGAATCCGGCCCTGCAGGTGCAGCTTCCCCTGAAGGCACCAACCTCTTGGCACCTCCACTCTCACCTTGTTCTCCTCAGGGGTGAAAAGGATGCGGAAAGTGGAACGCATGCCAGGTGCTACCTTACGGTACACATCCCTGTGGCCGATCAACTTGAAATAAGGTGAGCTCTCCAGGACGACCTTCACCAGCCGAGGAACCTGCAGGAAAGACATGAAACTATGACTTTGCCAGTTGTGGAAACACGAGGAGAAGAGACCTAGCCATGCCCTGGTGACATCCTTCCTCAATCACCTTTCCAAAGCACTTTTACCTCTCGAGGTACATACACATAATACACAAGGGTGGACCTGAATCCCTTCGGCTGGGGCAAAATAGCTCCAGGCCAGAGGCAGTAGGGCAATGCCCTGCTGTGAAGGAAGTGCCAAGCAGATAAGACACCAGCAGCATGGCGATACCATACCAGAATCAAGTCATCCACATAGTCAACAAACCCCGAGAACCTGCTTGCTTCTGCCTGCGCACATCCATGCCATCACACTTCTAAAGGGGGAATGTATCATCTGAAGGCAAAACAGGACGTTGTTATACTGGGGCAAGGAAGAAATTCACTTCTAACATACCGGGTTTGAGCGGGGCAGTCAAGCTGCAATGCTACAGAGTCATGCAGGCAGACCAACAAGAGAAGGAGACCACAGACATTGTGGCCTTACTGGGAATAAAAGCAAGCTGAGGAGCAAAAGGAGGAACATAGGAAAACAAAGGGACAACCCCAGAAACAAGGAGATGGCTAAGAGAATTTAAAGGGGGCTGTAGAGAAGCAAGGAAGAAGCATGATACTCTACAAGGAAAGGCTGATGCAGAAGATCAGAGCAGTCAACTTACCACAATAATGGCAAGCCAGACGACCCCCCAGGCTGTGCCTATCAATTATGGGCTTCAAAGGCATTTTCTGCCTTGAGATGCATGACCAGCACTGACTCACAGTGTGGTTTCATTATTAAAAGCCAATCTCAGCTCTCCGGAGCCTCTTGCTGCCTGCTGATTGTAGCCAGGCAGCTGCCAGTGCAGGCAAGGCAGATCTCTGGGCATTCCTCCCCACACCCGGGAGTCCCTGCAGGCACCCTGCTGCAAGTTTCTGCCCTCTGGGATGCCACAAACACAGAGACTGCACACAGGCATTTTCTAGCACACGGATATCAACCCCTGAGCACCAAACCTCATCTCAGAAAGTCTAAAACAGGTGATTTTGACTGACAGGCAGCTTCACTGAGAAACAACGAACCCACATGAGGCTTGGCAAAAGTGGAGATCCATTCTGCACCACCCACCCGAGCCTGATAACCCACGGCTGAGGCAGTCCTGAACTCTCCAAACACTCTTTCCTCCCAGCAATGCCCTGGGGCAGCGAGTTCCCAGAGCCAATTTCACACTGCAGACAAACATTTTGGTCACCAAGTCCCTTGGGAGATGAGTTAAGACCTTCAGCAAAAGCCACCCAGAAGACGTGAGGAGCAGCCTGAAGACAGAAAAGCACTTGTACAAAACACAGGTACAAACAGGAAGTATGTAGCAAAGCGCTTCTGTATTTGAATGATTACAGAGCCTCTCTTTGGAATACACTTTGCTGTCAGCTGGATTTTGATGGAGCAGACAGCACCAGGCTACCATGCAGTATAAGTCAGTATGATTCAGAAGAATCTGGGAAACTGGTGAGAAAACTGAGACAGAGCACATGTTGCTTTTCTCTAGGACATTATCAAAAGCCAACGAAAGTAAAATATAATAACCTCTCTTAGGACTATCATCTCTAACTTTGTGTACTTAAATATGCCAAGGATTTTCCTTAGAGCCGATCTTACTTTCACACCAGCACTATCCAATGGTTGAGGTCTTACTAGCTTCAAAACTAATTCATTTTGGAAAAAAAAAAAATCAGCAGTTCACACATTGCCTCCTCTTTCCAGGGCATACAAATCCCAAGGTGCAGCTGTACAAGTTTATGATTTTTTACTGGGAAAGGCAGAAATGTTGATGCAGATGTTCTTTTCCACTTGAGGAAGCAGGAATAGAGCAAATTAACTGTTTGCCTGTTGGCTGGTACTTGGCAAAGACAAACATTTTGAAGTGCCACTTGGATAACGGAGCACCTGAAGCCAAAAGACTTAGTGGGAATGAAGCAAAGCCATAGGGAAAGAGAAACTGAGGCACACTTTAATCAGGAAAGGATACCTACAGCAAAGAGTGCCCAGAATCACTGTGGACCACATAAATGGTATCCATGGGGCATGGGCATCCACGCTGCATCTTTCCAATATCCCCGAGCTGAACGCCAGACCAGGAATGGCGCAGCACTCTCCAGGAATAACTGAGGGACCACGCCTGCATCCTCCCTTGCCAAAGGGTCTCCTTTTCAACCGTGTCCCTGTCAAAACCTGTCATCTCACAATATACTTTGACTTCTCTTGCTTTTCCTCCACCTGCCATATGCCCCAACAGCGCTTTTTTGTCCACCTGTTTGTTTCCCCCAACAGGGAGATTTGGAGAGGTGGTTAATTCACCCGCTCTCGTGCACACTTCCATCTTCCCATCCTGCCGCCCTCCTCTCATGGATACGTCTTACTCTTCAGTACACAAGACTGTCTTTAATTACACCTTTCTTTTTCTGACCCTTCTCTGCTGCCAGCACACTTACTGCTAGGTGTCAAGAGAAACCCTTGCCTGTACAATGTTCTCTCCCAGAGCACCTTCTAACTCAGCTCCTTTCCTCGCTCCTCTCTTTTCCCACCACCTTGCTCTTGGCACATGCCTCACTTCATCAAGTATTTCCCCTACTGAAATTCAGAAGGTCTCAATTCTCCTCTTTACAGTGGAACAAAATTGCTGACGTTTTTCAACTTTTCCCTTCTCAACTTCCTTGGGAAATCTCAAAACGATCACAATTTTTTCAAGTAAAGGTGGAGACCTTCAAGAGCATGTTACTGTGGATGGGCTGTGGTTCTCCAAAGGGAAAGCAGAGAGCCACGTTGCCTTAGAAGAACCTGGGCAGAACTGAATTAAACTTAGCAGGAGCCTAAAGTGGCCCCTAAAGGCCTCCCACTGCTCCTGCTAAATCAGTCCGCTTCCACTGCTGTTTCAAAACACCCCTTCTGGAGTGCTAACACCACTAATTGTAACTTATTCCAACATAAAGCGGAGAAGACTCAACCCCTGTGCTCTGACAGTGAGCTGCAGAGGCAGCTAAACAGGTTGTGAGAGGCAGAGATGCCCTGCCAGAAACCAAGGTTAACCAAGGAGCCACCAGGACACGATACACACTCGAGGTAAAGCATGAGGGTAGGTACGGACTGTACAGCCCTCGACATTCCCCTCAGTCCGGGGATTTCGAGAGGAAGGATGCTCACTAGAAAAGCTCCTTTGGGCTAGATACCACCAACGCATGGCCAAAATCAGGGGGAGAATCTCCAGCATGGGAAGATTTCCACCAGCTTGCAAAATAAAGGTGCTGAGACATTTGATTCTGACGTGCTGCGCTGCAGCAGATAACTTGCTATGCTGTATACCACGTGAATTACACTGCTCTCCTCTTCCAGCACGGCATTAAACCTCCACGTCCCAGCACTTACCTTGTCGGTGTTCCTCAGAATCAGCGGCGCTTCATAGACCTCGCGGGGGACATAGCTCTGAAACACCACCTCTGATGGAAAAGGCTGAAACAAGCTCTGGTCCAGGTCAACTGAGGAGAACTGGAGATGCAAGAGAGAGCAGTGAGAGGTTCAGCTGTTGGGAAAAAGATTCATGAATGAGATTCCTACATTGATCTCCCGGGAAGTACAGTCTCTTGGTGAGTACGTCTGCCCAGCTCACACTAGGGAAACAGGAGCTCACCCACCTGTGTTCTGAGCTCAGCAAAAGTTTCTGGGCCACGCTGAGCGCGCTCAAGCTAATAAGTTCCTTTGGGAGGTGTTTCTCCAGGTTTCCTTCTCCAAAATGCAAGGCAGCGCTTACCTCCAGCAGAACCCTGTGCTAACGGGGTCACACAGCTCCGGAGCACTTACTGAAAGAGCCATGAGCGCTCACGGAGAAAGCGAAACCCAAGAATTTACGTGAGACTCCATGGGAAACCATTTCGGGATGATCTTTGCTCTGAGACAGAGAGACCAAGTCCCACACATCCCCAGATATCATTTTTTGATACAGAGCCTAGAAATCAGTAAGAAGAGAACAGTACCAGAGGAGGTAAGGCCAACAAGAAAGTAACAGTAGTTAGGAAAAAGACATGTGAGGGGAACATTGGATGGTGATAAGGTTCAGCTCTTTTCTCAGCATTACTGGGCAACTTGAGTAAGACTGGACTTGAGATCTCCTTTTGCCATGAGCTTTAAAAGGGATGCTTTACTGTATTCTATTATTGCTCTTAATTAACACCACTGCAGAAGCATGGCTGAAAACATACACAAACAGCAAATGCTTACAGAGCAGAGGCATTACTTTGAGGAAATTCCTCCCTGCTTTGTCTCCCCTCTTCCAGCTGCACTGCTCCCCCTCGAAAAACATGGGCAGGTCTCCATGTGTGGCGGCGGCACACTGCCAGTTAGTTGTGCACTCGTCTGACGCATTGCCAGCCTCCTGTGCTGTCTAGGGCAATCCTTAACCAATTCGTTACAGGTCTCTGGCTGGCAATTTTCCACTCAACAGCCTACTTCAGCAATCTACCCATTTGGACTGCGTGTTGTACTGAGCAGTCCTGTAAGAAAAGCAGCTTTAAAGTAAACGTTGATCCAGATAAAGCACCTCCACATCGCCTCTGCCCGGCGTGATTCCCCTGTATATCTGGCACCCTGCAATTTCTAACACCCTGCAAGGGTCCCACACATTGTTCCAACCCAAAGCATTAATGCAATTGGTTTTGTTAAATCTTGAATAATTACCGTAGGCCCTCAGCTTTCAAAGGCCAATGCTGCCACCGTTGAGGGAGTCCTATGGCCCCAAGCATTTGACAGCAACTGTACCGAAGCGAGATATGACTATTTCAGCAGGAGGATGGAAAATGGCAAGCTCGCACCCTGGTGTCCTGCCCCAGCCTTCCCCCAGTATCGGGCTTTAGCACTGGTAGCTAAATTCCAGCAAAACCCACCAAGTTCAGCAGAGGTTATTTGTATTGGCTACTAAGCATATCAGGACTTCAATGTCTCATGGGGGAAAAATGTTTTACTTTTCCCCCAGCAGAAGGAACTCCACCACCACCAGCAGTTCACAGAATCACTAAGGTTGGAAAAGACCTGTAAGATCATCAAGTCCAACCACCAACCCAACCCCACCATGCCCACTAAACCATGTCCCGCAGTGCCATGTCCACACGTTCCTTGAACACCTCCAGGGATGGTGACTCCACCACCTCCCTGGGCAGCCTGTTCCAATGCTTCATTGCTCTCTCCGGAAAGACATTTTTCCTAACAACCAACCTAAACCTCCCCTGGCGCAACTTGAGGTCATTTCTTCTTGTCCTATCACTAGTCACTCGGGAGTTGGAAAGGACAACAGGACCTAGTCACCGAGGTATTCAGAGAAGCTGGAGTCAGGCCTGTCACAAGCACGCACCCTCTTCAAATGTCACCCACAGCAAGGAAAAGGGCAGGAAAAGGCTACCTTTTGATGGGAGGTTTCACTCATGTCTAGAAGCTGGATAATCCGGGGCCGCCTCATCTCCCCAGTGCTGGCCAGCCTCTGCTCCGTGGTGAGAGACATCTCCTTCAGGAAGGCCGAAGGAGTCAGCTGAAATGCAAAACACCAGCAAGAGTTACACAGATGCCTTTGTTCAGAAAGGCTTTTCTTCTTCAACTGCCACTGATGAATAATTTGTGATCACAGCCACTAGGATAGTCCTGGAAGTCCCCTAAGTTACCTGCTGAAATATTTAACATCAGTAAATTAATGATATAGAGCTGAACACACACGCTCTAACCAAGTGGCTCTGCCCCGCCGTTAGCTTCTCCTTCGTGATTTGATGTGACATGTTTGGGGATCTCTGCTCTTCGGGCATTTGTTTTCTTTTTAGTTTTGCTGCATTGAGCCAGTGACCTTTGAAGACAGTGGGGATGAGTTATCAGAAATCCCCAAACTCTATCCTTGCACAATTCTCACAACCAACACGTGTGTGATGTCACAGCTGGGTGAGTCAGAGGAAAGCAGAAAAGCAGCATTGTGCCAAGACTGACGTGGAGAGGAATGGGCCCAAGTTTTAGTTATTTCTTCTTAATTAGCACTTGTTTTCTCTCTGTTCTGGCCTCACAGACCCCTCTGCAGAAGTACACAGAGATATCTCATTCACAGACCCTGAGCACTAGGTCATCTCCAGTCAAGTGAGCTCCAGTCAGCAAAGGGGACATCTTGGATGGGAAGGAGGAATCGCCCTGACTCCACTGCTGTTTGCAGGGCTGGATCCGTGCTCCACACAGGATATGAGATACAATTACTGTTTTGCAACCTGTTCTGTCTGGGACCAGCCACGTCTTCAGGCAGAGCTCAAGCAGCCCACCACATGCCCGGCTGCCTGGAGGGCAGGTACGGTCAGAGCAGCACTGGCAAGTATGCCTACGTGACAGAAGATATTACTGCCCACACAAAGAGGATGGAACGAAGCACACACTCACGCTTCAGCTATGCCAGTGCAATGCCCAGGACATTCATTTAACTTGGCCTCCAGGCAAGACTCTGGACTTTCCCCAAAGCAGCACGCACTCCATCCCCCACTGCACCATGACAGCCACCTCCGGCAGAAGCCGGGCAGCAAAGCGATGGGGAGGTGGGGTCCAGCTTCACAGTGCTGCTAGACAACAGGAGGGGAAGGCGAAGGAGGGACACAGGGGGAGTTTCCAGCCTTAACACAGGTCCTGCCCAGCCACAGCAGGTACTTACAGTTACAGACTCCTCTGTCTCTCTGACTAGCTTTGGAAAACGAGGTGCTACCACTTTGCTCTGGAATCCATCAGCCATTTTGGAGGACCCCATGGACAGATGCATCTTGCCAGTGGCCATCTCTCAGCTCACCTGGAAGGAGCAACAACGGAACTTTGAAACTCTAGAATCCCATTCACGGCAGAGCCAGAGGACACACCCACGTCTCCAGGCTGCAGCATCCTTCCGAAGTAGAGAACTTAAGGCCTCCCCACCCTGTTCCGTGATTAGACCGTATTTAAGTGGCACAGTCAAGATTCATAGCAGTAAAACCCCAGAACAAACATTCCATGAGCCAAAACAGCCTTTTGCTGTGGGTGCAGTCCCACGAGCCACAAACACACACCAGGGCCTGCTGGCATTTCTCACCTTCCCCCGCTTCCATTGCTTTTGGAATCCCATTTACTGGCATTATTAACCCAATCTCTAGTAGTAGCCAAACTGGCCTTTATTCCTTTTTACAAGTTTTCCGGTGGGAACAGAAGGAAGGTAAATGTCACTTAGCTGCTTCATTTTGCCAGGGCAGCTGACCTGATGTGACTGTGTGCCTGACTCTACTAAGTGCTCGGAGTACTATGAACAACCTTAAACCCAGGGATCGCTGCTGCCCCCAGCGTTAATAAAATCAGACTACTTGCTGACTTTGCAAACCCGATGTCCACCCTTTGTGCAAGGAGCCTGGTGATGCTTCCAACTAATGGAGCGTAGAGTTCAAAACTTTCATTAAGAACTATAGTTTCTCAAGGCTAATTTGGTTGGTTTAAGTTACAAAAATTATACAGCAAATATGACTCCTTCCAGGCATGAAATTACCACAGTGCCCAAGAATGTTTCTCCGTGGAGAACGAGGGCCCTCATTTTCACTTATTAACACCCAAACTGAAGGCTCTGGTGAGCAAGCAGAAGGGGACCGGTGCTCTCTGCAAAAAGCAGCTTTCTTGGATTCTCTCGGCTTTTGCACACAAAGCCCTCGGGGGGGCTCCAGCGTTTCCCAAAACACACACGGTCTGCCAAAGCTGCTTAATTTCCGATGGCAGAGAAGGTGAACACTACAGATTATTACTTTTTCGAGCTAACGGGGACTTTGAGGGGTAGGAATACACTGCATTCCCAGAGAGCACAGTGGGGAGGTGTCGCTGCAGCTGTACGCTACCAGACAGAGTGCTGGCACCTGAGCAGGGGGAGGCCACAGCCAGCTTGTCCAGTAGCTTCTTCACCATAACCATGGCTCTTGAAGGATACAGACACCAGGCAGCACTGCCAAGCTGCCATTTTTGAACAGCAACGGACCCGAAATTAAAACCAACATGGGTGTACATACTTTGCAAGCCTACACACACGGTTCAGGACGTCCTGCAGGATGTAGACGACTGCAGCCACCGCTTTCTGACCCACTCTTGGGCTTCACCATGCTTGGAGGTGGAAAGATCATCCCTCTCACAGAGCTTGCTGCCAGAGACACAGGTGTAGCTGAGACAGGGAAGACCAAGTCCCTTCCAGGCTTCTTCCTCAGGACAGGGCTTATCAGTTCCAAGAACACTTGCAAACTAGCCACAAAGTGAAGCATCAGCCATCTTCCCCAGGGGAGACCCACGCTTTCAAAAGGAGAGCCCAGAAGCTGAAATTCACACCACCACGGATGCTCAGGACCACCAGCTCAGAGGAGGTACAGGGTTTACATCACTGCTCCTTCTCCATTCCTGGGGCTGTACATACAACCCCACAGGGACCAACAAGCCCCTCTTCCCTTGCCAACACCCTCTCTGCCCCATGAGCTCACCTCTGTTTTCCTTCACAATATCCAACTCTCACCATCAGGTTCACCTTGGAGCCACCATTCCCAATTCACACTTGGCTCTCAGTTGCCTGCCTGCGTTTCTGGCTCAAAGGACACATTTCAAACAGCACAGACTGCAGCTAGTCCCAAGCAAGCAGAGAGGGGGGGATCACACTTGCACACAGCCCAGCACAGAAGCAAGCCACCCACCTCAGCACTTCAGACAAGCCACCCTTCTCCACCCTAGCAGGGTCTGACCAAACCAGGCTCTTGGCCCTGGTCTCCTTAGAGGCACAGGTAACAGTCCGTGCCGGGAGCTGCTCTACAGGGCTCCAAATCCTTCCCCCCATCCCCTGAGAAGCGTTGTTTACATAGCTCTTACCCTCCTGCAGAAACAAAAGAGCATCCAGCCAAGGGCAACAGGCAGCCATGTTGCATTAGTAACCTCTCCTTTGCTGCAGTGCTAGAGGGACACAGAGCACTATCAGCCACCATCCCCAAAAGCCCTGCTGCAGGCTCTGAGATGAGACCTGACAGCACAGGCACTGTCTAGCTTCCGAACACCAACACCAGAGCCCCTGGCGGGGGTTGGAACAGGCACATCAGAAACATAGCTGTCCTGTCACCAGTGCTGCACTCACCAGCTCCACCACAGAGACAGCCTTGCAACTTTCCCTTACAAAGCAGCACGGGGACTCCCAGGACAACCGGGCCACAGAGAAGAAACCTTCCCCATTTTCTTAACCAACCCAAAACCTTTTCTCTTTCCTACAGATAGAAAAAATCCCTCCCGTGCCACAGGCAGCACAGAAGATGCACCAAGGATGACATTGACGGTCACAGATTCGCACTCATCTAATGACAGCTCTGCCAGGGACCAGGCAAGGTGTTTGATCTCACAGGGACTCAGCTCTCCTACCTGCGAGGCAAGTCCAGCAATACTTATTTGGGAAAAGGACAGTCACAAGAGCTAGCAAACAACTCACATTCAACACAGTGCTGTTGCTACTATGGAGAGACTTATCTAGCCTCTCTCTCTGTAATTAGCCCCTTTCTCTAATGTCTGAGCAGCCCAGTGTTTTTAGCAACATATAGAATGAGCTTTCTTAGTAGAAAATGATCTCTTTTACCAGTCTAACTTGGTGGGAAGAAAAAGTATCACTGAGAAACCTGATCTTATCCATACCCTTACAGCATGCTGGCTAGATCAACATATCTTTAAAACACATGCCTGCAGCAATCCTGAAAGGCAGGGGAAAAAGCATCTCAGCTTTGTGGATAGAACTGCAATGCAGACGATACTGCACAGGAAAATGAAGGTATAAGTTTAACACGCATCAGCTGTTCTCCAGCAACTGCCTACAAGCAGGGTCTTGTCCCATAGCAGACAAAAGGTCTCATACTCCACATTTGCTGTGGGGTTAGATGTCCGGTATATCTGCAGTCAGGTACAGCCGCCTGCCTGGAGAGTTTCACGAACTCTCCAGTTTGTGAAAAGTGGAGGACCGCCGCCAAAAGATGGTCCTTCCATGTCTCTCTTTTTTAATGCTTGCCTAGCTTTACCGTGCTCAGAGACAGAAGATGAAACCCCATTCAGCCACGTGGCAACATGGGCTAGAATGAAATAGCACCCATTCATTCACAGATGACTTGCAGCTCAATTACTAACAGACCGAGAAGCAGCAAGGTGGAGAAAGGCACTTCTGAACACACACACACACACACAGAGACACACACACACAAACACACGCACACACTCAGACACAGAGGTAGGAGGGCTGCTGCACTTGGGCAGCTCTTTCCATCCAGTTCTTTTCTGAGCAGAGCAGCCCCAAGTGAAAACTGCCCTTCTTCAGCCATTTCAGGAGACAAAGGGGGTCCATCTGCTCACCATTAGAATGCAATGTGCATGACTCAACATTGCCTTATTCTTACTGACTACAGCCTTCAGGGCATTTTCATTAACTAATGGCCCTGAAAGCAGCAGTCACCAATTTCGGATCTCAGGGGAGGTTTTGAGTACACATCTGTATTAGTTGCAAATCTGACCTAACTCCTATTTACTTCAGACACAAGCAGGAGCAACTGACACAATTTCAATCAGAATTGGGCAGTCTGGATCAGGTCTTGATGTTACAGAACATCTTGAAAAACAAGGTCAAAAACAAGTGTTAAAAACAAGCAAGAAGAATCAGAAGAATGTAAAGAAGATACTTCATAACAACTGCACCTGGCACTTAGACATACTGAAGATAAAGACTGTCTTCACCAACTCTCTACTAACTAACAATAATGATTAACACAAGGACAAATCTTAGAAAAATAGAATGGACTGCCAAAATAGTGCCCTAGAGTTAACCTGTCTCACTATAATCTCATTCTAATGCTAAAGAACACACCTCCTAGCTAGAAAAGACCCCAACCCAATTAAGCCCCCTACTCTCTCAGCAGGTGTGGTGAATTAATAGAGAACTGTAACTTTAAGATGAAGTAAGAAAAGTATTAACCAATAGTTAATCAAGGGGTAGAACCAGTAGGCCTAACTAACTTTGGTAATTGTTTTAAATACCTGTCATGATTTTAACCTGGTGTGCATGTTAGGAGGAGAAATCCCCCACGCACCCAGCGCTGCAATAAACCAATGTCGGCTTTCTAAACTATCATTTGGTTTGGAGAGTTTTCTTCGTTACGATTTTCGGTAACAGAATTTGGCGACCCAGATGGGACCTGCTCTCCAGAATCTTGATGGACCAGACGAATTGTGAGGACTCCTGAGCGCACTGGAGCATTTTCGGGGAGGCCCTCCGATTCCCTGGTCGGGTGAGTTTCTGTGACAGCTCTCTGGGAGACTAACGACATTGGTATTTGATATTAATATTGATATTGGTATTGGTTGCTTGCAAATAAGTCGTATCTGAATTCAGTACATGTTGTTAAGTTGCTGGTATTGATATCGGGAGTACACTACTGTATAATTTTGTGTGATTTGTATGCTACTACAGGGACGCCCTGAATCTGGATTTTGATTTGGACACATCTACGTGGTTATTTTACATCATGGGTGCTGGACAATCTACTGAAGGGGGGGCATTCTTAAGTGTTCCCCTTTGGGGTGTATACTAAACCACTGGAGCAAGTTTGGGGGTGATCCCCTTACTCGGAAAAAACGGATAGAATATTGCAATCATTGGTGGCCTCTGTACACTCTGGATGATCAGGAGAAATGGCCTAAGAACAAAGTATAAATTACAACATTGTGTTACAGTTAGTGCTGTTCTGTAGGCGTGAAGGAAAATGGGATGAGGTACCATACGTGAATTTGTTCTTTGCTTTGCGGGATCATTATAACATACGTAAGGAGTGTGGCTTGAGTGCAAGTGAAAGTGGTGTCTTAGCCCTAGAGGCAGAGAAAAAGAAAGCGCCTAAGCATTGTTGTTCAGCATGCAGCATCGGCAAGCGATGCAATAAATATAAAGAGAGTTGTGAAGAAGAGCAACAGGAAGAGGTAGAGATGTTGGTTGCACCAAGGAGGGGTAGGAACAGAAGGAGAGAAGAGTGAGACAATGATTCTGACAGTTCCAGCCAAGAGGATTTTAGTCTGGTGGCGGGGAGAACTAGGAGGGGAAATGCTCGGAATGTACAGGCTAACGTACAAGCCCCCCTCAGACAAGCCGTAGGACCAGACGGAGCACCAGTTTGGGTAAAAGTGCCGTTTTCGGTATCGGATTTAAAGGCATGGAAGGAGATGGCAGGTGTATATAGGGAGGACCCCGAGCAGGTGGCAAAGATTATGGAGACTATAATCAAAAATCAGGATCCGGACTGGAAAGATCTGCAAGTTGTCTTGAATAATTTAGTTTCTTATGATGAGAAAAGATTGATTTTTAGCTAAAGCTAAGGAGGAGGCAGAATGAGTGCATGTTCAAGCTGCAATAGCAGGATGGATATAGGATCATTCCCCTTCCAATAATCCCAATTGGGATCCTAACGTCCAGGCTCAAAGGTTATTATTATCCAAGTACCAACGAGTGATTCTGTATGGTGTCTGGAATGCTATTCCAAAATCAAAGAATTGGTCTAAATTGTATCAGGTCATTCAGGGAAAGAATGAGGACCCCTCTTCTTTCTTTGAAAGACTAATGGAGGCTGCAAGAAAATACACTGATTTGAATCCAGACAATGAAGCAGACGCTGTCTCGTTGGGCCACATCTTTATGGGACAGTCTACATAAAACGGCAATTACAGAAACTAGAGGGGGCAGATGCCCGCTCATTGCACAAAGTGTTAGAGCGTGCCTGCAAAGTGTACAACAACAGGGAAAAGGTGGAGGAAGTAAAGCAGAGAAAGGAGAGGCTTAAAGATAGTAAGATGCTGGCAGTAGCCATAGCCCAAGAAACTAGCAAGTTCAGAGTTCCCATAAAGCGAAAAAGATTTCCTGGTGGAGTACGGAGGGTCGGAATGCTGCTGGAGATAAATCCGTGTGCTTACTGCAAACAGAAAGGACGCTGGAAAAGGGAGTGCCCGCAGTTAAGAAGACAAGGTCGTGAGAAGATGCCAAATCAGGCTGCTAACATGATGACAATAGATTCAGACTGAGGGAGACCGGGGGAAGAATCGGAACCCTCCCCAACAGAAGCCCTGGTTAGAGTAAAGTTGGGGAATGAAAAAGTACAATTTTTAGTAGATACGGGGGCCACTTATTTGGTATTGAATACATGCAAGGCTAATTTGAGTAATCAGAGTACATCAGTTATTGGTGCCACGGGGCAGAAAGAAAATCGGCCATTTTTCCAGCCTTTGAAGTTTACAATTGGGAAAAGGGTGTTAACCCATCGATTTCTCTGATTGCCCTGTGCCGCTAATTAGGACGAGACATATGAAGTCAATTGAATGCACAAATTACTTTTGAAAAAGGAAAAATCCAAATCCATATTCCTGACAAGAAAGCTTTGGATGCTCAAGTTTTTATGTTACAGAAGGAAGCCGAGTTACAGGAAATACCAGAAGCAGCTGAAAATCCTGTAACCCCTCTAGTATGGGCTTCAGGAGCACCAGGACGATCCCGAGCGGCAGAACCGGTAATCATTCAGTTGAAACCAGACACCAGACCGGTAAGACAAAAAGAGTATCCAATTAAATTAGAGGCAAGAAAAGGATTAGAACCATTAATAGAACGATTCATAAATTTTGGATTACTAAAAGAATGTCAACCAGAATACAACACCCCAATCTTGCCAATTAAAAAATCGCATTCAGAAGAGTATAGATTGGTCCAGGACTCAAGGGCTAGAAATGAAATTGTACAGGATGTTCACCCAGTAGTGGCAAACCCGTATACTCTCTTGACCACCCTGAAGGAAACAGACAAATGGTTTACTGTACTGGACTTGAAAGATGCTTTCTTTTGCCTTCCGCTAGCAGCCAGAAGTCAAGAACTGTTTGCTTTTGAGTGGGAAAGCCCTAAGACAGGTAGAAAAACTCACTTGTGTTGGACAGTATTACCACAAGGATTTAAAAATAGTCCTACCATCTTTGGACATCAATTAGCCAGAGAATTAGAAGACTGGCAAAAGAGGCATAAAAATACCACCTTACTGCAATATGTAGATGGCACACTGCTAGCAACAAATGACAAGAAGGATTCCATACAAATGACAATAGAACTCCTAAACTTTTTGGGGACGGCAGGGTACAAAGTATCCCGGAAAAAGGCACAGATCGCTCAGCAGGTGGTAATATAGTTGGGGTACACAATTTCACAGGGCCAGTGTAGTCTTGGAACTGAAAGAAAAGAGGCCATTGGCCAGATCCCCGAACCTAAATCGAAACAAGAGCTCAGAGCATTTCCCGGAATGGCTGGATGGTGTCGCCTGTGGATAATAAATTTTGGACTCACTCCCAAACCCTTATATGAAGCTGTACAAGGGGAAGGAAATCTCCTTTTCTGGACTCAGGAGTGCAGAGATGCATTTATGAAATTGAAACAAGCTTTAATGAATGCTCCAGCTCCAGGCCTTCTGAATTTGGAAAAACCATTTGCATTATTTGTGCATGGAAGACTGCATATTGCCTCAGGGATACTGGCCCAGAAGCTGGGATCCTGGAAAAGACCCCTGGGGTATTCTTCAAAACAACTAGACAATGTTAGCAAAGGATGGCCAGCATGTCTCCAAGCAGTGGCGGCTGCAGTATTACTGATCCAAGAGGCCTGAGAATTGACCCTTGGGCAAAAATTAACTGTATTTGTACCCCATGCAGTTACAGCAGTGCTGGAACAAAAAGGAGGACACTGGTTGTCACCAAGCTGGATGCTGAAATATCAAGCCGTTCTGCTGGAACAAGACAACGTGGAGCTGAAGGTAACCACGATCCTGAATCCAGCGACCTTCCTAACTACTGATCCTGCTGGAGAAGAATTAGCACACGACTGTTTGCAAACTGTAGAACAGATGCGCTCCAGCAGACCAGACCTGAAAGACCTACCGATAGAAAATGCAGACTGGGACCTGTCCATAGACGGTAGCAGCTTTATGCGGAATGGAACACGAAAACCAGGTTATGCAGTAGTAACTGGTAAGGAAGTGACTGAGGCCAAAGCTCTGCCATCCAACGCTTCGGCCCAGAAAGCAGAACTCATAGCCTTACTGAGAGCATTAGAACTGTCAAAAGGTAAAATTGTTAATATATGGACAGATTCAAAATTTGCCTTTGGAGTGGTGCATGCTCATGGAGCCATTTGGAAAGAAAGGGGACTCCTCACATTTCAGGGATCCCCAATCAAATACGGGCCAATGATCCAACAATTACTACCAGCAATTAATCTACCCCGATTAGTGGCAATTATGCATTGCAAGGCACATCAAACTGGAAATAGCCCAATGCATATAGGGAACCATGTTGCAGATAGACCTGCGAGAGAAGCAGCTGAAGGTCAAATATTGCTAGTTTTGCCAGAAAGGGTTCAGAGCTTGGGACCTGAGAATCCGCAGTATACACCAGAAGACAATCCATTGGCTAACCTACTGAAAGCAAACAAAAATCAAGAAGGATGGTGGGTAACTCCTTCACACCAAGTAATAGTTACACAAGAAATGATGCGTGAAATAGCCAATAGGCAACACCAAGAAACTCACTGGGGAATTCAAACAATGGTTGAAGCATTAAAAACACAAGTGCTAAGTGTACGAATGACTGGAATAATTAAGAGCATAGCGAAGAAATGTGAGCTATGCCTGAAGAATAATCCTCGCCTACCCTGAAGACCTTTACCAGGGGTGACAAAGAGAGGAAACAGGAGACTACTGGCAAATAGACTTTTCCTAATTACCACGGCAAAATGGATACCGAGATCTTTTAGTAACGTTAGATACTTTCTCAGGCTGGCCAGAAGCTTTCCCTTGTCGCACCAACAAGGCAAAAGAAGTAGCCAAAGTGGTACTTAAGGAAATAATACCGAGATTTGGGGTACCCATTGGACTATCTTTGGATAGGGGCCCACACTTCATAGCAGAAGCTGTTCAAAGTTTGACGAAAGCGTTAGGGATAAAATGGGATCTCCATACCCCACGGAGACCTCAATCAAGTGGAAAAGTAGAAAGAATGAACCAAAGCCTAAAAAGACAGAGAAGTAAAATTTGCCAGGAGGCTCAGATAAAGTGGCTGGATGCTTTACCCTTAGCTTTGCTACGGATACGCATCCAGCCTAGAACCAAAGAAAAGGTTAGTCCTTTTGAGATCATATATGGTAAACCTTATCAGATGACTGAAACAGGAGTTAATCCTGAAATTGCAGGAAGACATTACCTAAAAGAATATGTTATCTCTCTGGGAAAGTTTTGTCCTCTCTCCACAGGTACATCACTATGAGCACGCCACTATCTTTGGACGTGCCTGTGCATCACTACCAACCAGGGGACCGGGTGTATCTGAAGACATGGTCAGATGAGCTGTTGAAAGAGAAGTGGAAAGGACCTCTTCAAGTTTTACTCACCACCCATACTGCTTTCAAGCTTGAGGGAGTCGCTCCGTGGATACGTCGCAGCAGCATCAAGCCAGCCGCGTCACCACAATGGGCTGTCAAACAAGAGGGACCTTTACGTTTAAAATTAACGCGGGAATCATGAAGTTCTGGGTTATATCTCTCGCAGCGATGTCAGGAAGTGCGGAAGTTGATACAGATGGAGAGGTCAATACAGATTTGGATGAAAACCTAATTCTAACTTTGATACAAGGGTTTGGCAAAATGCATAGTCTTACCAGTGTTACAGCATGCGTCCCAGTCCCTCACTCGGCTGCTCAGCCCATCCCATGGGGCACTATACAGGTAAATTTATCTTTACTAGAGGAACACGACAACATCACAGGAGCCTTTAAGCAGGCCAATGTCTCTTACTATTTAGACAAAGACAATAAACGTAGACAGAGAGGAAGCGATGTTTTACAAGATGCTACTTTTTGGAGATCAGGGGACAACAGAACAGTATTTGGGAGAGGCTCAGAAAAACAATGCCCCAAGGGATCACATCCCTTACATGCCCAGTTTCTGCAAATAGCATTGGCAGCCTCCGGCGGGCAGGCCGCAGGATTACTGAAACTCTGTGTCACTAATAATACAGTACCTAACGTAACCACCGCTCCAGAATGTACTAACCTTAGAACAAAACTCAGAATTTGGACCAGACCTTTGGAAGGACATTGGAAATATATAGGGAATGTGGACTGGGGGTTTAATTGGGGAACGAAGGCTACTTATGTTAGCCGAACCAATTGGATGTGCCCCAGTGTTCTAAATTATAGTGAAATATCAATCCTAAATTCTACCTTGACAATGACAGAATGTTGTAAAAACCAAAATTTTTCAACTAATGATTGTAAACAAGACGTTCCATCCCCAGGCTACACAACCTGGGTTACATCAGATGGGTATTGGACTACCCGACTACGACTTAGTACAATAACTAGACAAGCAACTTCAGGATTACTGACCTTATGTCCTATATGGAAAAAGAGTCCAATCAAAGCTCAATATTGGGGATGAATTAAAAGGGATACCGAGACAGAAAAAGACCCCGATATTTGGACGGAGCCTTCCGCAGCAGTACAATTTGAGTGGGGACTCCAAAGTTTCCCATTACCAGGGCTGATGCCTTTAGAAAATCAAATGTTAATAGAAAATCTGACTTGGCAGGTGGAAGCCTTATCGAGAGCCACTCAGAAAGGATTCCAAATTATCAACAAACAAATCCAAGCTAACACTAAAATGACTTTACAAAATTGGCTGGCCTTAGACTTGCTATTAGTCAAAGAACAAGGAGTGAGTGGCTATCTTAAGGTAGACAAAGAGCACTGCTGTATCCACATCCCAAATATCACTGATCACCTGCAAGAACAATTAGACAAAATGAGAAAAGTAGCAAAAGACAATAGAGCGATAAAAGAGGCGGCGGAAAATAATCGGTTCAACAAAAATCTCCAAGAATTAGGTGGGCGGTCTCTAAAAGGATGGTTAGCTACATTGTTGGAGGGAGTAATTTATGTGATCGTGATTGCGATTATTATAGGAATCTGCATAGGCTGTACTAAAAGAACCATTGAAAGAAACATATGGAAGTAATAAAAATCTAACTACTTCAAAAGGGAGGATTGATACCAAAGAATTAAGAAAAAAACCAAAGTTGCCAAACCTAAACCGTGATCATATACGAGCAATTAATGACCCTAACTGTGAATGAAGGGTTAAATCACTGACGGTCCCTGGCTGAGACACTACTGTGATACATAAAAGCTTTACTTGCATAGTTTTAGTTATTCCTTGAGCAGAACTGATAATAGGATGTTTCAAGATATGTAACTCCCTTCCTGATAAGATCAAATGGGCCTTGAGGTAGCTCGTTAACATTCCGAGGCCAAAGGATGGATAAGCCAATCCCATGACTATGTATGGACAAAGGAAGCCCGAAGTTCAACTAGCAGACAGTGTGAAGAAGACTATGAATGACCACCGGAGGGTGAAAAGACCCTAATCCTAATTTTACTGCGCATGCTTGGACTATGCAAATGAATTCCAGGAACTCATCTACATAAGACCAGATAAGACCAGTCTTTGTAGAAATCTGATGAATATGTATGATTTTTCTGTATATGAACTGAGGTGCTTTGCTAACCTGTTGGAGCACTCATGGTGGACAAATCCCCAGTGCTGCCCAGCGCTGTATTAAAGAATGCCTGCTTAATAACAAACTAGTTGTTATTGAGTTATTCATCTCGGAAAACCGTCCCGATCGCGGGCTCGGTACCGACTTTGTTGTTTCAACTGCATCGCTGAACTGATATAATGATAATCCCAGAACTTCAGACTGCACTAATATCCAAACCACTGAGAAGACTTGGTATCGACTATGCATAAGATAACTGATTTTTCCACAGAATTGCTTCAGTAAGGCTCTTAGAAATTATTATTAATAATATTGATACTATTATAGTATTAATAATATTAATGCGTGCATAATCAGGTTAGAATTGAAATATTTTATATTCTATTTCTTTTTCCAGGTTGTAAGAGGAGAGGTAGATTTGAGAATGTGTGACAAGGTTAATCACCTTCTGTTTAGTTGGTGAAATCCAGGTAAGAAGGATTGAGACTTATGGAAATTATAAAATATATCCATAAGTCTCAAAGGGGGGAAATGTTACAGAACATCTTGAAAAACAAGGTCAAAAACAAGTGTTAAAAACAAGCAAGAAGAATTAGAAGAATGTAAAGAAGATAGTTCATAACAACTGCACCTGGCACTTAGACATATGACAGATAAAGACTGTCTTCACCAGCTCTCTGCTAACTAGCAATAACTATTAGCACAAGGACGGAATCGTAGAAAAATAGAATGGACTGCCAAAACAGTGCCCTAGAGTTAACTTGTCTCATTATAATCTCATTATAACACTAAGGAACACACCTCCTAGCTAGAAAAGCCCAACCCAATTAAGCCCCCTACTCTCTCAGCAGGTGTGGTGAATTAAAAGAGAACTATAACTTTAAGATGAAGTAAGAAAAGTATTAACCAAGAGTTAATTAAGGGCTAGAACCAGCAGGAATAACTAACGTTGTTAACTGTTTTAAATACCTGTCATGATTTTAACCCGGTGTGCAAGCTTTGAGGAGAAATCCCCTTGCACCCGGCGCCGCAATAAACATGCCTGCTTTATAACTCTGTGTGAGTTGTGAAGTTTGTTTCCGCGTGTCAATACCTCTTTCCCAGGCTCTCCATTTTATTATTTCCATTCTCAATCATTGTCAATACAAGCACAAGGGAGAGGAACATTTGAATATGCACAGGCATTCTACAATTAAAAAAATAACTCTATAAATAAGGGGAATGATATACTTGGCAATGAGGTATAAAGCATAGAGGAAACCCACAAGACCAAGGGCTGTTGCTTAGCACATACATCACACCTGGCAGAGCCCACAAATCAGGGGTCTTGCTGCATATACTGCAATGGCACCAAAAGATCCAGGACCAATATGGCACTTGCAGAAAAATCACTACCAACTTCAGTAGCGCTAAGGAGGTATGCTACACACCTTGGACTTCTCCTCCTCCACAGACATTTGCAGGGAATAATGTGCAGAGCATAGCCCATGCTGCTTGTAACTCACAAACTCACCATGTGGCTCCGTCTCTTTCCTCAAGGGTGGACCAAATTTTACTTGACCAACTAAAGAGGAGAAAAGGAAAACAAGAATCTAAGCTGGACTGCAATTAGACCCAATTCAGCTCCAAAGGCTAACAAAAAAGACAAATCCCGTTTAATGAGTGCATCATAGCCCCACTGATGCAAACTTCTGACACAGGCACACCCCCAACTTGTGCCTGCTGGAAACTAAGGGGCACAGAAAGTACTCTTCCATCACAAAGGCTGCACGATCGCCACTTGCCCCACCTAGTCATTAGAAAGAGGAGGAAAACCATTCAGCAAACAGGGCCGTCAAGTGTCCTCTTTAGAGCAGCAATACAGATGTAATTTAGATAAAACACACAGCCATTGTGGGAATTCCCTCTGGGACCTGTTCTTCGGGGAGATCACTAGCACTAAAGAGCCATGAATGGAGTTTGGAGAGAGCTTATCGCATCTTCCAGGAAAGCCCTTTGGCAGACGCTCATTAACACTCCTCCCCTCAATTTTAGCTTCAGGAAAGACAACTAAAGCGCCAAGGATTGCTCTGATTTAATTCAAACAAAAGAATGACTACAGCTTGGGGGATGGAGTCTGCTTGTAATGGCCAGCGATCAACCACCTCCTCTCCTGATTTCTACAGGACTGTTTCAGTTCAAACTACAACAAGAGACTAAATTAAGGCAGAAAAATCTTCCTCTGCCATTCTGCTACCTAGCACAATCTGGCATCACTCCGAATATCTCTGCTGCAGTGGCATATGAAGCGATACCAGCCAGCTCTCAGAAGAGCTCAGGTTGCGTCCTGTTCAGTTAAGATGAAGCAATAGTGAGATTTGCTGAAGTGCTGACAAAAGGTGTATTCAAATGTTTTACACTAATGTTTCTTTGGCATAGTCATCTAGAACCTATATCCGTAAGTGAAACAGCATAAGTTTTTCTTTTCCTCTGTATCACTAAAAATGTTTCTATATACGTCAGCTATGCAGAATACTAGTTGAAATATGTGAATATCAATGATTATTTTAAGAATATTTAATGTTGTCATATTACACATGCTTACAGTTTATTTCAGAGCGTGTCTTTTCTCTTCTCCCATTTCTACTTCTCGAGTGTATCCTATGAGGCACTACCAGAGGCTAGAGGTGAACAATAAAAGACTTCAATACCAAAATATATTCACTTGAAACCCAGTATTGTGTACCTGGTTTTTAGCAGGTTTCTTTAGCATAATAGCAACAAAGAAAGACAGAAATCAAACAGAAGCTAAAAATAAAGATTGCATGTACGTTTTTGTACATGAAAGTTAGAATTATTTGGAGACATTTTATCTGTAGAGTGTCCTCACCTTCAAGACAAGGGTTTTTAAAACACTGGATTTGAGCAAGTAAAGACAATGCTGGCCAGCATTTGTCTTTGCTCAGATAACATTTCCTTTTTGGCCTCTCAGTTTAACGGTATTGATAGTTGGAAAGTCTTCACTAACATACAGTTAAGTATGAAGACAGGATGCAGTAACAGAATATCTGTTTTCTCTTGTTTACGAAACACTTCAGTCCTGCACTGCTTATCATCTTACATAAGCGTGCTATTTTTTTCCCAGCTGTTAAAGCAGAAAATCAGAAATTTTGTCTTTGACAAAACCGTAGGTGAAATGGAGTTTCAGAGTATTCCAAGATAGAAAATAGAATCTGCAAGAAACACATACCAAAACGCTTGACAAAAACAACTACAGGATCATTCTCTTCTTCTCATAGGAAAGCAAATTAGGAACAAAAGAACAAGTTCTACAGAAGTAGAAAATTATTTTTATGAATGCTTGCTTTGCAGACGAATGGAAACATAATTCCACAAAGAAACAGAAAGCAGAATGCACGACAGAACTCGGGACTGGAGAAGCAGTCCACACATACTGCTGCAAAATTGTTGAAGGACAACCACAAACAAAATTTTAAAGTGTTTTCATCTCTTTCTCTTTGAGCGTCTCTCCCCCAAATATAATGAATTTTGCTAAGGGCCTGGACGTGTGACAGAGCAGCACAACCAAAAGTAAAAGCAACCCTTGAGCCTGTTCCCAGATCACAAAACATTCTGTGCCTCAATGAACCATAAGCATTTAGTTTTGTTGGCAAATGAAAACTTAATCTGATCCTGTGATTAAAACGTATTCCTACCTCAGGATCATCGTCATCAAAATCACGGTAAGTGGAATGATCAGGATTATTCATTTTATCCAAAAGTTCAATAGCAAGACTTGGATTTAATCGCTGGGTAACAAAATGGATGCTGAAAGACAGAAGGAAAAACACAGATTAAAATTCCAACCGCTCATATTAAGCACATTTTAATTTTAGAACTTAAAAAAAATCCCACACATAAATTTATACCTGTAGTAACTTTTCAGCTGTCAGTCTTTTTTCAGGATTTTTTTCTACGTACCGTTTTCACAGAATGATGGAAACTATTGGACCTGTAAAAGGAAGTGGTAAACATGAGAATCAATTGCCCAGTGAAATACATGATCATTATCTACTGAAACAGAAAAGTACTTGCCATTTCATTTTGTCCTTTAATTCAGGAGGCTGGCAGTTGCTTTTCATCATTAGCAAAAGCGCTCTAAAAAAACCAACAGTATTTCTGTGGGTGACATGGCAGTACATACCTGACGTGAATTTTGAATACGTTGTTTAGTTGGCAGGAAGAAGTCCATCCGTTTAAGAGACGCTACCAGGACAACATGACGCATTTATGCAGCAAAAGGAGTTGTCCCAATTTCTATCACGTACATCCAGAACACTTACAACCCAACACCCTTGCAGTACCCCCAAACACCACAAGCACCCATGCAGCCACTACTCCAAATGGATGATTTGGGAAGCTGTACTTACACACCGCGCTTTAACCCTTTGCTCACCTCACGGGATGTAGGTCAAACATTGGAGGCTGAAGCTCAGCGAGCTCTGTAGCAGTTATTCCAGCTGCCCACAGATCACAGAGGTGCTTATAGCCACCTTTTCTTCCTACTGCAGCAACTTCTGGCGCCATCCTAAAGGGTAAAACACATTTTTACATAAACTCCTCGCCACAAATCAAACATTCTTCTGTATGCAGTGGTTTACTACTCTTTTTCCTAAAGCTCTCAATCTATAAGCTCACAGCATATACACTTCCACATGTGGATACATACACAGGCGTGCGTGTGTGCGCGCACATGTGTGTATAAAAGGTTACGTAATGTATACATGAAGTTCTCCTCAATCACCTTCTCGTAACTAACAGGCACTTTCCAAAACAGCTATTTCGCTGTTGTCAGTGGATGAAACCAATCTGCCTCAGGCTGTTCTGCAGGCACACAACAAACTGCCCCTCCACAGCCAAAGAGCCTAAGGGGTAATTATTCACCTACAGTAAAACCCAAATACTATCCATATTCACACACTGCCCCAGAAAGTGATCAACTGACCTTGAAGAGAAGAATTCTAACCAGAAAGAACTCACAAAATGTCAGCGGGGCTCCTGTCATTCCGGCTCGGCTGCTCCGGGTCGGCTCGGCCCGGCGGGACTCGGCTCAGCTCGGGTCGTTTCGGCTCCGCTCCGATCCGCGGGCTCGGCTGGGCTCGGGTCGTTTCGGCTCGGCTCGGCTGCTCTGGGCTCGGCTGCTCTGGGCTCGGCTGCTCTGGGCTCGGCTCGACTCCGCTCGGCGGGACTCGGCACGGCTCGGGTGATTTCGGCTCCGCTCCGATCCCCTCGGCCCGGCGGGACCCGGCGGGGCGGGTCTGGGCCGGGCCCGGTGCCGGTGCCGCAGCCCCCGCCCAGGCGAACCGGCCCGGGCGCTGCCCACGCAGGAGCTCTCCTCGGGCGGGTCCCGGGACACCCCTGCCGAGCTCCGCCGAACCCCCCTCGCTGGGCGGCAGCCGGCGGGACCGAGAGACCCCAGCGGGCGCAGGGTAGAGGCGCGGCGGTCCCGGCCCGCCCCTCCCCGCCCCTCCCGGGACAGAGGGGTCCGCAGCGGCTGTCCCGGGGCTGCTGCCCCACGCCCACCCGTGCGGCGGCACCGAAGCGGGTGGAAGAGGCCCCCGGCTGCCGACCCCAAACGCGCCCCCCCGCAGGAGCTCCCGGAGCGAGGGGGCCCTGGCCGGGGACGCCCGGCGGGCTCCAGCACCCTTCCCTGTACCGAGTTTATTTAAGCCGGTCCTCTGAACCCGAGCGTGGAAGGTTTGCTGCTTTTCCTCAGCTGTGGACGCAGGGCTTCGCAGTACGGACCATTCCTGTCCGGTAATGTCACCGAAAATCGTAACCAAGAAAACTCTCCAACCCAAATGATAGTTTAGAAAGCCGACATTGGTTTATTGCAGCGCTGGGTGCATGGGGGATCCTTCCTCCCAGCGTGCACACCCGGTTGAAATCATGACAGGTATTTAAACAGTTAACAAAGTTAGTTACGCCTCCTGGTCCCACCCTTCAGCTAACTATTGGTTAGGATCTTTCTTACTGCATCTTAAAGATACAGTTCTCTTTTAATTCACTACACATGCCCAGAGAGTAGGGGGCTTATTTGGGTTGGGGGCTTTTCTAGCTAGGAGGTGTGGGTTTTAACAGTATAGTGAGGTAGGTCAGCCTTAGGGCACCCATTTGGGGCATTTCACTGACTTGGCTGTTTGGCCAAGTCTCAAGTTTGCATATCGGCCATTATCAGTAGACCCAGAGGCTATATCAGGTGCTAGGTCTACTTTTGTCTCCAGGTAGACAACATTAACATAACCCAATAGAGCTAATCGCCACAGCCAGCCTGTTTCCGGGAAAACTAATGCATATTTCAGTTTGTGTGACACAGTATCATCTTAACTCATCTGTACAAAGGTTGCACAAAGGGATCTGGGTTTTTTGTATGCTAACTAATTTGTTTAAGTCTTTGGTATCAGTAACACGTTGCCTGCTCCCCAGAGCCACAATCGCAGCCACTGGGTTAGACCTGCAGAAAGAGGTGCCTTTCCGAGGGGTATTTTCTGAGCACGCTCAACATAGACCCATCAGGAGCCCCACAGCCAAGACAAGGAATGATCTCTGGCGTTACAGGAAGCGATAAAAGGGTGACAACCTCTGGGCTCAAGAGAGCGATTGCAGCAGCAATTCCCATCACAGGCATCATAGAATAATGGATGCTGCCCACCCATGTCTAACTCGCACTAAGTCACCCTAATCCCCAAGACACTTCTCTAAGGAACTGCAAATCAGTTAAAACCATGGAAAAAAATAACACTGGGTTAAAAAGATTTATACTTAACACCCACAAAAAACAGACAGAACTGAACAAAAGCCAATGCTGGATATACAGCTAGAAAGCACAAAACAAAGCATTAATGTGACAACTGAAGACTAAGCGCTGCTTCCACATTAAAAGGTTAGTCGTCATGCAACCAGCTACAATTATCACAAGCACATGGACACCCTCTCACAGCAGAGCTTTGCTGTTGCCTGCACAACAGGGAACAAAGTTTTGGGAAGGTAGAAGGAGTTTCTATAGGAGACCTGAGTAAATGGAGAAGGATCCAAGAAATAAAAATGCTGCTGCCAAAATTAAGAATTGTTCTTCCGCTTCAAAGTAATAAACACTTCCAACATGCAAAAAATCCCTACTTCCACCAGTAACTGTAAGCCACAGTGCAGCTTGGAAATGAGTGTTGGCTGCCCAAGTGCTGAGGGCCGCTATCCTGAGGGGAAGCCCAAGTACACACTGCTGCAGAACAGTATCCTGGGGCGCAGGACAGCTCGATCCCATGAAGGGATACGCCGCAGGGGGAAGGAAACTTCAGGTCCCCCAGACAGTGCATCTCTAATGGGGGAGAACAGGAGAGAGGTGTTCCCACTGAATTACCAAGCTGCCTTAACCTGGGGCACTTACTAAATAACAGAACTTGTTGCCAGTGAAACATTACATTTTAGGAACCATTTTTCTTCTACCAGTTCAGAGTGTTCTCAGCCACTCAGTAAAGTAAAAATCATATCCATAAAACACATTCTTCCAGTAGGAAACTTCTCCCCTCTAACCGCACACCAGGGAGGTGGGAAGACTTACACCCTCGCTGTGCTGATGCATTTGCTCCTAGCCTCTGCCATACGATCAAGTGAGAGGGCTAGGCCTCTTCTTCCAAGCTTCCTGAGGCCCTTCGTACCCAACACTTCCACTTTATTCTTAGCTGCTTTCAGAAACCTTAACAGCTTGGGCACAATAGCAAGTTCCTCTGAGCAAGCAGGGCTGTAGCAAGCTCTGGAGATAGGCACTAAGCTCTTTCTTACTGCTGTTACCAGGGCCCAGCTGATGCAGAGCAGCTCAACCCAGGTACTGTTCTTCTACCAGTTCTTTCATCTTCCCCCACTTTCAAGCATCCGGGGGGGGAGAATGAAAAAGAGGGTAAATTGGTGTGAGAACCAAGCAGACAGTACAACTGCTGCTGCTGTCAATAGGATCTCACTTCACAGGTATGCAGCGCACGTCTCCACAGCCCATCCCTGACAGTTTCTTCTCAGATGAGCTGAAACACCACTGCTGCATTTTATTTGCATAAGCACAATTACCTGTGTTTACGCTGACACACACTGAGTGTTCAGTGTTCACGGGCATCACTTCAGTGCTGCTGTATCCCTCTTACTTAGTATTTTAATTAGGCTTTAATGTATTCTAGTGGAAGCCAAATGCTTTTGTTCCACAATTGTTTTCCCTTATTAGGCAGCTCACAAACCAAACGGGACTGCGTTTCAGCTACTAATGAAAACATCACATTCAAGCTAGGCAGCAATCAATATGGGAAGCAGGAACAGGCTCTTTGTTCTGCGACACAAAGACTCCACAGCCTGCCTTCCAGGTAGTACCTCACCGCTAGGTAAACTGGAGCATTAAGTAAACTGAAAAAGGGCTCCCCTATAGCTCGAAAAGAGCCCCCCAAACCCCCAAAAGTCAAAAAACACCTGAAACTTCTGCTCCTGTGGCCCAATTGTTAAATAAAATGGCTTTGGGGCATGCATGAGGCACAGTTTTCCAATTGCACATTGTTTCTCTCTTCCATTAAGCAGTTTCCTAACCAAGCAGAAGGGCAACGCATCCTCTTTTTTTAAGCACCAGCTGCAGGAGTCTGTATAAAACCAGCTAAAGTTCTCCGGCTTTTGCTTGTAGTTAGCCAAGATGGGTGCCCCTACCAGCACCTTCTGGCCCTATCCTTCCCTGGCAATGCAGAGCTTCTGAGCTACCTGCTGCTCTAAAGCCAAAAAAAAAAAGCACTGGGTCTACTGGAATCACAAAGAAGAGGTATTTTATGTGCATATGTTTGCAGCAGGATGATTTGGGAATCTGAATACATCTGCCCTCTGAGACAGACTGCTGACATTTCAAACAGCAAACTACAAAAAAAAAAAAAGCCCACAGATTGCTTCATCAGCTCAACTTGACTTGGCAAGTTTCATTTAAAGAGGAGACAACTTTACTTTAGAAGCACCTCCAGCAGTCAGATTTTCTACTGCATGCTGTAACAACGGGAGACGGTACAGGGTACATCAACAAATAAAACAGTAACGCAGAGATTAAGACCCTCTGAAACAACACATGGATATGGAGCATGTTCTCCAGAATCCAACATAGTACCTGGGGGAGACACGGGGTCCTCTGCTTTGTTACCCTGTCCCTAACACCTCACCTTCCCTTTAGCTGTAGCCTCTCTTGCTCTTTGCTTTGTGGGTAAACAAGTTATAGCACATCAGATTTAGTTTGTTATTTATCCCTTGCAACAGGTTTAAGTGTGCATTGGGGTGTGCACTGGGATATTCTTCCTTAAGGAAATCAAATTGGAACTGTGAGAAAACCCCCTTGTCTGAAACCCAAATCGGCAGAACTTGACTTTACTTACTGAAGCAGTAGCACAGAAAAAAAATTCTTTGTCCATAATTGAAAAAAGGCTAAAACCAGGGGAATCAAACACCACCAGATGAATATTGCTATGAAGAGGGCCACTGTGCCAGTGCGAAGAGGGTGCAAGACCTCCACCTCAAGAGCTGTCCTTGAAAGCTGATGGAACTGCAGAAAAACCAGTGAATCTCTGCTCAAAGACTATTTTTTTCCTCCCTTTTTAATTTCACTTAAGTAGAATTTAGTAGCCAGAAGAGATGGCTGGTGTATGAGGTTTAACCACCCCTGTCCTTCAAGAGCTACAGTCTGGTTCTCTGTCCTTGTTCACAGAAGATTGGAGACAAATTAGCCACTATCTTTTCTTGAGATTAACAATACCCCAATAGATCATTTGAAATGCGCTTTCCTTCATACACTGTCAGCTCTTTAAGTGCATTCACACCAATGCTCTGGGCCTTCTAGCTGGCCATCTCACAAACTCCAATTAAACTGGGCAAAAAGATGTGAAAATCTCCTGGCAAACCTACAGCCGAGACATTCATCATGACAAGTAATTCTGGATGGCCAAATGCATCCATTTTGGAGGAACCCTGTTGGTAGAGAACAAATGCTTGTGCTCTCAAACATGTGGGCTCCTTTCTGCACTCTCTGTGTGAGCATCCAAGATCTGAGACCCATTAAAAAATCCTAGTGATTTTCTTTTCATCTGCTCAAAAAAAAATCTCATCCATCTATTTACCTAGGGCATAGGGGAGATGTTACCATTTGGCAGGCTGCTCAGAAATGTTTGCTGACCCTGCTAACTTCACAGCAATCAAAACCCAGGGACCTTTTCAGTATCAGGTGATAACCAAGAACTGTGGACCAAACCTGAAGCACCTGCAACCCGAGTTCCCCATGGCTCAACTACAGATCCCCATCTGGCATCTTTCCAGTAGAGTGCTACTGAACCACACAAAAATAATTTTTACCTATTGGAATCATGTTGTTGGGCAGGAGAGACTGCTCAGGAGCTGAACACAAATGACTGCCATCATGCTTAGGAACCATTTAAAACACTGATTTTCTGCCATCTGCAGCATAGCTAGTTCTCCTCAGCAGGAGGATATTGTCCTCTACAGGCCTCCCAACACTGAGGGCAAATTCTTAGGCAAATAACTACCTGTCAAACTCCAGAGGAAAGCCAAGTGTGGGGTAAGACATACCCTTGTCAGGTGGTGCTCTGCTGACAGGGCAAAATCCACTGAAATTCGCAGACTATCTGCGTTCACCAACTGCAACTCACACATCAGCTTTCAGGAACAGCTCCAGGACACAGCAGCAATGGCACAGATTGATTTTAAAAGACCAGAGGGGTTATCTCTGGACGTCACAGCCTTCCCCAGCCAGCCCCCCTTCTCCAAATATCCCAGGCACACCCTCTGCTTTAGCAAGAAGAGGCCCAGCAAAGCCTCTCCACACACAGAAGTGAAGAGAGCGAGCACCAGGGCCAGCACACGCACACATAGACGCACATTACCTGGGATGAGGACTGCATTCACATCAGGATTATAAAAATAAACACAGCACAATTAAAATGGGCATTTCTTTTCCTCCCTTTCCCCATCCCATCCATTCCCAGTCCCTAGCCACATTTCTTATTAAGTTTTTGAACCCAATAAGAGTATTTTGACAACACAGGAAAAAAATATTAGGGTGGGAGAGTATTGGCCAGGTAAACCCACAGAAATATGAACTTCTCTGACTTTGATCACTATTGCAGAGGGTGCTGTGACACACAGCGGGACAATATCGCTGTGCTGCTGCGGGAGGTATGTGCTAGCTTTTGCTGGCCCTCCTGGCTGTGCTCCCACTAGATGGCACGTTTCAGAGATGGGAATTCCAGCTCTGTGCTCCGGTACACCGGAGTGAGCGGCCTCACCAGCTGCAGAAAATGCAGCAAAACTCCATTATGAGGAGAGGTGGAGTAAGCCACCAACCACATTCCTAGTTCCTCCAAAGACAAGCCAAGGCAAAAGCTTAACAGCCCTTCCAAAACTGAGACAACTTTGGATCTCATGTCAGTAGGCACCTACCTAGTCCCCATCTCAAGTCCTGATGAGTTCTTGGTTTCCTAGCATAGTAATAATTTATTCATAACTAATGATTATTAAAGTGATGTGTTTTATCAGATCACAGTTTTCTATTTTGCTGTGGCACAGTCTGTATTCCATATTCCAAGGCTGAGGACAGGTGCTCTCAGATCATATCCTTTTATAGCCCTTTCATAACAGAGACAGAAAATGCCTGTAGCCTCAATGCTGAATCCAGGGCAGAGAAGAGGCGCTTATCTCCAAAGTCTCACCCCTGCTTCTGTCCTAAACGCACATTTTCGACACAGAGGCTACCTCAGCAGTGAGAAGGCCTACAGATAGGTGTTTGATAGCCAGGCAAGAGGATACACAGTACAGCAATCCCCCCCACCCCTTCAAGAACTCACCTGGTCTCTTGAGTGGCTTTTTGGTGGGGGTGTCCTTCCTTTTGTTCTGAATGGCAGGGGAATATGGCACTCCAGTGGAGGAGCTGTTCTTACGGAAATGGTCTTCCAGCCCCTTGATGGAGCGGTCAAGCTGGACAGAGCGGATTTGGAAGTAAACAGTCATAAAATCTAGGGAGACAAGGTAGAAACAAGATTATAGGCAAACAGGGAACACTATATGATAAAACAAACCTTTCCTGAAACACTCTGTGCCCCTAAGGGGCCCTAGTAGCATTGATGTGGGACCCGAGGTGGTTTTCCCTCCCAGAGCCTCTCCTATTTTCTTCAAAAACTACTACTTCTTCTTCCTTCCCCCACAGTATTCATTCCAGCCCTCCCACCACACACAACAAGTCTGTGCACCAAGAGCACATCAGTTGTGGAACTGATGGGAGACATTTGCGCAAGACATTGTCAATTCAAGTGCTCAGTTTCTAACATGAGACTTTACACACTTCTCAGGATTCAGGGCATTCAGGAACTAAATGAGGCGTTCATCATTTGAAAGCAGAATACAAACTGACTAACAAGATATGCTATATATGCTTCAGTCGCCTTTGATCATGGAAAAGTTCTTAAGAAGCTTTTAAAAGATGTTTGTCATACTTGGTAAGCACAGTAATCCCCACTCAGAAGCAAATCATTGAGGTGGGGGGTGATTCTAGTAGCTATATGTATGTGAAAGTACAGGTTTCCTGTAACAAGTCCACAAAATTGTTCACTCCCAAAGAAAAAGTTAATAAAGGAGTATAAAGCTGTAGGCAGATTTTGATGCTGCAGAACAGGAAAGAAGAGACATGTACTGACTGAAGAAAGTCGTCTGTGCTGCTTCCCCCCCCGCCCTTGGTCACATTTACTACAAAAAGTTCTGTTCATAAATAGTTCCCAAATGGGAATAAGTGACCAGTGTCTCACACATTTATAACACTTATAATGATGGAGCACTAGATAGTTGCAGCTCCATCAGAAGGCATCACAGATGCAAGTTAAATGGATTTCTGCTATAGGACAGGCTATGCATTAAGACAATTTATGCTTTATTTACACAGCTCGCTCTCTCATCATATTCACCAGATCATTCTGTTCAACTGACAAACCATCACTCACTACAAATGCTGTAAAAAAAAAAAAAAGGAGGATCTTAAGAAGGTGATTGAAAGGAGACTGAACTACTCACCTAAAAGGTGCCACTAAGGCAGTCACTAGTTTTGCTAGCGCTGCTAGCTACCAACGGCAGTGTGAGGCATGGTTTGTTAGCCACAGCAGCACCTGAGCAGAGGCTTCAAGGCTGAAGGTGTGTGATCTACAATCAAAGCTGTACAGTGCTACACACAACCCTCAACACCCTACTTTTGGTCTCAGCCACATGCGGTAAGTAGTTGGAGAGCGCTCACCTGATACAGAACTACAAGGGAACAACACACAGCACTACCAACCTTGATTCCTGCCGTTTTCCACCAGCCAGCCAGAAATGCGGATGATATCGTGCAGGACGCTCTCCGGGAGGTGCTCCAGAGACATCTCCTCCTGCATCTCCATTTCATCATCCCCGCTGATCAGGTCCAGGATGAGGATGGGTGGGACCAGCTTGGTGTGTCGTGTCATCAAGCTGCGGCTTGCCCCTCTCAAAGAGGGATTTCTGGCACACAACAGCAGAAGGACAGAAGCTGCACAGGGCTTCTGTAATCAGTCACTCACAAGTATTTCTGTATAAGAACGTACTTTCTGCAGCGTTTCTAACCACATGCTTCAAACTCCAACACCTGTAACTAAGAAACCTTTAAAGCAAATTAAATAAAAAAGGCTTGGGAGTTGCTCAGTTTTCAAGTGGGATTTAAACAGATCTCCCATTCCGTTCAAGCAGTTGAAGGACTGACAAGAGCTGCTCAGGAAGAGGTTCAATCAACTCCACCACACGTGCAAGATGCACTTTCAGAAGTCCTATGGCACAGTGCGTAGAGAAAGCAAAACGCCACAAGCAGAAACGCTGCCGAGTGCAGACTTAAACAGAAGCCAAAACAATTGTTTCTTTAGCTGTGCCCAAACACCTTCTTTACAAGGCAGCAAGCAAGAGGGCAAGCAGCAGGGCTACATCTGTCCCTCTTACCCATGCCAGGTTCCAGACCCATGACCTACCATGCGGTTCAGCTCTGGGCTGTCTGGATTGTTGTCCTGGAAGTATTCCACCGCCTTCTGGATTTTGTCCATGCAATTCAAGTACTCCTTCAGCCTCCCAGTGGGGCTGAAAATTAAACCAAAAAGAAACAGAAGAAGCAAAGAAAGAAGGTATCAAGAAAGCACCAGACCAAACTCGGGATAAAAATAACAAGGAACATTTAAATTGCCTTTTCTTCAACTAGGAGGAGGTCATGGGATTCCCTTTTGCCTCCACTCAATAGCACAGCAGAATACCCAATCAATGCAGCAAGTGCAGAAGTACTGATGATGGAGCAGCACACAACTCTCAGCCTTGCCATCCTTTCCCAGTCAGGCCCTGATGGGAAGGTAGAGGAAGCTGCACATCCCACCCCAGAGAAGGGCCATCACAGCACCTTCCCAGAGACTGAAAGTAGGCTCCAGAACAGTTCCGATTCATCCTGGATGCAGCGACAACATCAACAAGGCAGGAAGAACCTTTGGGAAAAGGGTGGAGGAAAGAAGAGAAGCCACCAATGCTCATCAGATTCATATGGCAGCATGTCTGCAAATCCTGGAAGAGACACCAGGGTCTGAGCAGACTTTGCCCTCTGGGGATTGCTGAAGGTCAAGTCAGGCAGCTTCATTGTGGACTGACAGTGGGAAAAGAGTGTGGGAAGGGTACAAGGAACATTATGATGAGTGTGTGGAGTCAGGTCCCCTACCAGAAGTTCAACAGGATGAAGCATCCCAGTAAGATCTAGCTGCTCAACTCACCCTTCCTTTATCATCTTCTCTGTGTCCTTAGCCACATGGGAGTAACTGATGACGTGATCCAAGCAGGACAGGGTCTTCTCCACGTTCTCCTGCAAGCGCTGCAGGTTCTCTGTCTGTTTATGGACAGGGATGATCGAGTTCTCCAGCTTCATCAAACGACTTTCAAAGGAGGAAAGAATAGAAACCTACACGCCAAGAGAGAAACAGAGAGCTGAGGACATCCTTCCACCTGGACCCATACAGTTGGACAGCAGTTAGAGCAGGGCAATCAGGGACCTTCAAGTCCCAGCTTCACTTTTTGGGCTCTGCTACTAATTTGCCATGGCTCCTAAAGCAGGCTGTTTAATCCCTCTATGTCCGAATTTGTATTAATAACCACAAAATAGATCACCTGCCATACAGAGATGGGCCAAGCTTGAATTAGATGTTTGTAAAGTGTGAAGCTAATGTTTCAAGACAGTACTAAGGAGGAGCAAAAGTTTATTTGACAGCAGAAAACAAAACCACAGGAACTGCCTAGAGGTGCCCTAGGTAAAAAGAACAAAAACATAAACCGGCTGCCACTTTGCTCCATACCACTAAGACCCAAATATGAGATGCACAACACGACGACACAGGACCAGTATAGCAAGAACCTTCTTTTCCATCATAGACATTTAGTTTTTAAAAGGGACTGCGATATTGCTTCTGAAAGGTGGAAAACCTCTTAGTAAGCTCATAAATGGAGCCTTAATGTCATCTTTTCCAGGCAAAAATGTAATTCTTTCAAGACTCACTCCTACGTTATGTTTTCCACACTTCTCTGGCAGTGCCTCTATGACCTTCTTGAAGCACTAAGCCCAAAACGGGACATAGTATACTAGCTGAGGGCTTAGGAGCAATTAGAGCATGGTAATTACTTTCTACCTCCTAAGCAGAACATTCCCAAAATAAAACTCCAAACGAGACCTGACTTTATGAAGCAACAACATGATGCTGTTGCACAAACTAGTCTGGGGTCTATTAATACCAATTCCCAAGAGAGAGGACAGACTCATTTGAGCCCTCATCTCCTCAGGAGAGAAGCTTAGGATTTAAACATTCATCAGTTTCCCACTTCGCCCAGCCACTGAAGTGTCAAACACAGATGCAGAGCAAGTGGTTCATTACTCTGCATTCCTCAGATAGGCACAATGACAGCCTTGAAAACAGATTGTCCTAAGAAAAAATAAACTGAGGCCCAACATTAGGGCTGAACTTCAAGGACCTCCTTACCATGTTCTTTGTAAGCTGGTCACTCTTCTCAAGGCTCTCTTTGATAAAGGACAGGGTTTCTTCTTCCTGTCAGCAGGATGAAAAACGAGTCTTCAATTCTGAACACGGAGCATTTAAGTCACTACATGCTACACGTACGTTTTTACAAGTCCTGGTAAACACTGCAGCAAACAATGTTTGATCTGATGCTGACACCACATTTTAATATGCCACCTCTTCGCAGAAATCGCAACAACTGACCCGAGGCGAGAGATGCATAACAGAAGTGAGGGGTTTATGGATTACTCATTTCCCTCTAATATCCCAAGCCCATGAGCCTTAGCACACTGAAGTCACAGCACAATATAACATTAACACCTTTACCACAGAGGCACACTGGCACAAGACCACATTTGCCTGCCACAGCACAACACAGGTGTTGCACAGGCACCATCCAAATCCCCCACACAGCCGTGAACTCAAGCAGCCAACGCAAAGCAACCACCAAGGGCTGTTTTCAAGTCACCAAAGCCCAGAGATGGGGTGGGGGGGACGGACGGGACACAGCAACCTGCAAGGGCTGGCCCCACAGGCTGCACCTGAGGACCTGAAGGGAGAGCCCCCAGAAGCTACCAGGCCCTAAGAGCAGGGCCCCAGCCCCAAAGCGGGGGGCAGAAATACCTCCTGACCCTGAAAACTAAGGGCCCTCGGCCCTGAAGGGGACCTGGGGATGCTGACAGCCCGGAGCGGGGTGACCAGGCCCTTAGGGGGCCGCGGGACGCTCCCAGGCCCGGAGGGGGCCTCCGTGCCAGCTCCCAGGCCCATCTCCTAGGCAACGCGCTGGGGCTGCGGGCCCGGGACCAGGCCCCGGCCCCGGCAGGGCCCGCAGCAGGGCCCTAGCCCAGCCCTACCTGCTTGAGCTTGCCCTCGATCGCCCTCCTGCGGGCCGACACCTCCTCGGCGGGGATCATCCTGCCGCGGAGCGCCGGGGCCGCGCTCCACCGTTCAGTCCCACTGCAGACACCCTCTTCCGCCCTCCCGTCACTGCCGCGGCGCCATCTTGGGAGCGGCAAGACACATTGAGCATGCGCAGCACGACCAAGGGCCCTCTGGAGAGTGGTCTCCATTTAAGTAGGGGCCGGAAAGGCACCAGCCCTGAACGCGCATGCGCTGTTGTCCCAGAGGGGAAGAGGCGCATGCGCACTGCCCCTCGTGACGGGCAGTTTGGGAGTAGTGGGCAGCTGCGCCGCCATGTTGGAAGTGGTGTGGCGGGTGCCAGGGTGGCACCCCATTTCTGTCAGGGCAGGACTGGCTCCCCAGGCCCGCCATCCCCACTACGGCCTGGCCGAGTCGAGCTCCTCCAACCCCAGTATCACCGACGTCCCCACAGGACACGACGTCCTGACGGGGGTCCAAAGCCACCCAGCCTTCCCCCCTGCCAAGCTGTTGGGGCGGCCAGGCCCAGGGCCACTCTGCCACACACCGTGAGGGAGAAACGAGGTGTGGAGGAAGATTACAGGGGTTTGAGCCCAGGGAAATTAAATTGTAGAGATTTGAGTATGAATTATGGAAATGTAGACATTTGCAGGAGTGCAGGTCACTCCACTCCCATCCAGCATCCATTTTCCAGAAAGAAAGGCTACCACCACAGGGAAGGTGCTGCCTTCTCCTGCGGCATAGGTGGGGATGGCCGGGTTTATCACACGCTGAGGCAGTTACGGGGCTCTGCAACCTCACAAACCACATCCAGCCTGGCACAGGGAGCTGCTTTTATCAGTACAGACAGTCCCAGCCTGCCGTCTCATGGTGCACCGAGGCAAGGCCCCTGCTGCGTGAAGGGACTGGTGTGTTCTCATCCATCTTCCCCTTGTCAAACCACCCCGGGCTCTGGAAAGGAGCTGAAACAGCCCGACTGGTCTCTTTTGTTCAACAACTTCGGTGTGTTTCATAACCCACCTTATCATGCTGCAAGCAGCTGTGACCGGGCTCTGGCTGCTGTGAGGGCCGATGCACAGCCAGGGCACTGTGTTTTCTGTGTGTGACATTGCCCAGCCATGACTGCCTGCCCGTGTTTTATGGGGACACCTGCTAGAGGGGATCTTGTCCTGTGGGTACAAGAGAGAAGAGCCCTGTCCAGGGTCAGCACTCAGCATGTCTTGTGCTTTTCCCCGCTGGGCTGGTGTGATTGGGAAGGTTTCTTTTTCTCCGTGTACAGCAGAGCCATCTCTTTTTTTTATAGCAATCCATGCTTTTTCTGCTAACACTCATCCCCTCATTCAAAGAGCACCCAGGGCCAAAATGAAATCTCCCCTCTCTGAGCCTGGGCAACAATCGTGTGTGCTCCCCTGAATAGTGCTGTATATCTCCTGAAAACCCAGCAAAAATGTTCCCTCACCCCTTCATGGGGTGACTGAGCCCTCAGAGCAAAGAAGGGGAGCTGGGATAGAGGCACCCAACCCATGTCGCCGCTGCCAGCTAGGGTGCAAAGGGTGAATAAATATACAGAAAGTCAGTCTGCCAATAAATAGTGTAAAAACTACCAGAGTCTGTGCAAACGTGAGGTGCAACGGCACATCCAAGGGGAGGCAGCAGAAAAAACCTGGCTTGCTGGTCAAATGAAAAAAGTCAAAGCAGCAGAGGTTATTTCTGGTAAAATGAAAAAGAAAGGGTAGAAACACTGCAGTTTGAACACGTTAAAATACAGTGCAAAAGGGCGCAAAGCACACCTGGGATCTTTGGGTTGTAAATACCCCCCCGGCTCATTGCTGGCAGTTTCTCCAGAGTCCCTTTCCAGCCCCTTCTCCCACCATCCCAAGTGGCAGCACTGCCCCACAGCTGTGGGCACAGAGAGGTACCCGCAGCCTGGCCCTGGCCAGCCTCACACCCAGCCCCACATCCCTGAGCCAACCTGCCCTCCCCATGGGGCTCCCCGAACCTGCTGCCCCCAGACCCGCCACCCCTCACCCTGCCTGCGCCGGCCGGGCTGGCAGCTGAGCGTGCGCTGCTTTTCTTCCCTGCCTTGGCAGAGCCCAACCGCTCCTCGGCGTAATTGGCCTCGCGAGGGCTTGGCTATTCCTGCGGTTCCTGTGCGGCTCCTCTCACCGCCCTGTACCCAAGAGGGCTCTGAAGCCACTTGTGTTTCTCAGGGCATCTACAGGGCCAGGTGGGGACATGGCACAAGCAGAGGGATAGCCCCAGGCACTGACACCATGTCACCCTCAAGAGCTCCCCGCAGGGGCAGGGAAGGATGCTCCAAGGGTTGGGAGCAGCTCCCAGGACTTGGGACCCCGGGCACAGCCACCCTTATGTCGCACAGGCGGGGTGTAACCATTGTCACGCGTGTGGTGGTTTGTGCCTCAGTTTCTCCGCGGGGCATTGCTGTGCTACCGCGGAGAGGGGTGATAGCACCCATGTAGCAAGGGTGGGTGTGCAGCCAGGGCTGGGCTGGTGAGATGTCCCCTACCTCCAGGGGAGAGGATCAGGCAGAGCCAGGCTGTGCTGGAGGGAAACAAAGAGGCAAAAGGGTTTTTTCTTCTCCTTTTTTTTCTTTCCTTTTTTTTTTTTTTTAATTTGAAAATAACTTTCCATGGAAAAGGTTAAATTGCACACATATCGCTGCAGTTCTTCAGCATCGAGGCCCCGAAACAGGAAAATATAACAAAACCAACAAATAAAAAGGAGCATTGCCAATACAGATATAAACACCTACACTGACCCCCAAAGCCCCCCAAAGACATGGCCTTCACTCCCCAGCCCCGGGACACCGTCCCCAGCTGTGCGGTGGCATCCCAGGGCACTTCAGGTGTTGGCACCTGGGCAAAGCAGTGGCCCAGTCCCAGCTCTGCTGCTTGCGTGAGCCGAAGATGTTGGTTCTTAGCCTGTCCCACGCTTTACCGGCGGGATGCGGGACCTGCACTCCCACATCCACGGCTCCAACCCTCTCCCCAAATGTGGGTGCAAATTACTCCAAGGGTAATTTATATAGTTTTTTAAAGGCTTGTTTATTGATTCTTGCACTACAACTACACTCTCAATAAATTATATTGCTCACATTAAAGGTCCTAAGTGCTTTTGTAACCAAACAAGAAATTCTTTACAATCTTCCATTTTTCAGTAAGTCTAAGACATACAACTAAAACTACAGCTTCTACTTACTCCTACCTAATATCTACTCTAACTCTAATAACCTACAGCGAAGGAGAGGCAAAGGAGAGGCGAAGGATCCCGTTCTTGAGAGCTTCAAGTCAAGTTTCAGCAGAGTTTGGCTCCACTCCCGAAATGTTTCTGAGCTGCTTTGCAGAGACCTTGCCACACTCTCGCTGTGCTCCGAGCCAAAGGGCCAAAGCTTTGGTTTGTGTCAATCCCGGCGGCTCTCCCGGATGATGAGCTGCTCCCGGCTGGATGGAACTTCATCTCCACTGCCATCCCCAGAGCCCGTGGCACTCACAGTCTTTGGCCTGAGCTCCTGGATGGAGCCTGAATGTGGATTTCCTTCCTCCTTGGTCTCAGCTGGGAGCATTTGATGTGGAGTGACCCCATTGCCACCAGCTGATGGCCATGCCACAGTGTTTTCCTTACAGCTCCCCCAAAAACGCATTCTTAATCGGGGTCCTGCGTTGCCCTGGCAGCCACTCATAACCTGATGGATGAGCAAAAGAAGTGGAGAGCAACAGTCTCAGACCAAAAAAACAGAGAGGGGCTATGTCAGCTGGTGAAAGACAGAGAGGGTTTATGGTGGCCTAGACCCTTCAGCAACTGCAGCGAGAATTTTGGCTATAAAAAATACGAAAGCTCGTTCTGGGAGCACCTCGGTCCCTACTGCTCCTCTCCTGCCAGGGCCAGTTCCTGGATCTTTAACGAAACCTGTTGCTGCTGCTCCAGGAATCCTCCCTCGCCTGGTCTTGGTTTACAGAACAATGAACACAAGCCTTTAAAAACAGTGAAAATATAAAACAACTCTCAAACTGTATTTCCCCTATCCCCCCCACTATTAAGAAATTCTAGTGCTAAAAATATAGGTTTCTTTGAATAGATAATATATAATAGATTATATAAAAACATCTAAAGAGGCAGACTTGCTGAATTTATAAACCTTTTCTTCTTCCCTAGGCACAAGTCGGGAGGGAGGTTGAACTCGGAGAATCCAGAAGGGACCTCTATTTGCTTGCTAGCTAATAATCACACTATATCTACTAACTACCCTAGATAGAGAAAGGAAAGAGAGACAGAAATGGAGAGACGAAAGGGTGAGGAAATTGCATTTAATCTATAGAGTCCTAAGCCGCCAGGAATCACATGTCTTGGATGGAATTTAGCAGGTGCTCTCCTTTAGCCCTGAAGGAACAGATGTTGTGTCCATTTTCACAGGAAAAAAAAAAAAAAAAAGGATAATTCACATTTCTTCCTTTAAAAGTAAAAAAATAAGTAGTGTTCTATTTCTTCTCTCATGGACTAGAGACTTCTGATGTGTCCTTTAAAGATCTATCAAGCAGTTCCTGTGGTGGTGTTTTTTTCTCCCCCCGGTGTTTCTGTGAATAATCTTATGATGAAGCTGGTAAAAATCACTGTGGATGTCTCTGTCTCTAGAAAATCTTGTCCCTTGTAAGTCCCAGCAGCATGGGGGGAGCATCCTACTAAAGTCTGTGTGGGCTTGGAATGGCGACTGGCCTCTTATAAAAGGGCCGTGAGACTGCTCCAGTCGCTCGCATCCACTGGCAAAGAGGTATCGTTGAGGTCAAACAACTGATCTATGTTGATGCAGTTGGAGAGGAGATCGTCTGTCTCTTCATCCCAGGGATGCTGCAGGAAAGACGTGGCCATCAAGGTTTCGTCAAAGTCCAGGTTGTTCAGGCTGGGTTCAGTGAGGACCTGCTCCTGCCCCTGAGGACAGTCGACGTGGTGCCCTTGTACCGTCAAGTCCGGGTTGCGTGTTGCGGGGCTTAGTGGAGGTGTGAACTCCAGATCCCCGAAAATGGAGAGGTCCCCACTCAGGTTGGTGTCTAAGATGGCCTCCCAGTCAAAGTCACCTTTCAGCGATCCCAGCTCGGTCTGCTCTTCCTGGGTCAGCAAGGCAGAGCTGGAAAGCCGCGACGCCTTGGCCGTTCGCTTGGGCAAGGGCTGCCTGCGCTTCTGGCCTGCTTTGCCATCCTCTGGATTCCGGTTCTCGTTGCCAGTGACTTTTTCAAATTCTTTCAGCAGCTGCTGCGACTCAGTGTTGACGTAGAGGATGCTATCGGTGGTGCAAGTTGAAGTGGCCGAGTTGGTGACGCACCGTACTTCTTGCTGGGCTCTTCCGGTGAAGGACGGGGGGATCTGCACTGGGGGCATCCTCCGCTTTTTGAAGGGACCGTTCTTGAGCCGGTCAGCATGTTGGGGGTCCAGCTTCCAAAACCCGCCTTTCCCCGGCTCGCCCTTCTCCCGGGGGACCTTGATGAAGCACTTGTTCAAGGAGAGGCTGTGCCGGATGGAGTTCTAGACCCAAAAGAGAAAAAAACCCCAAGGCTGAATGCTTGTCTGCTACTGCAGCACCTACCTGTGTGGGAAGGCTGGTGGAAAAGCATGTTTTCAGCAAGGACCTTTGGAAAAAGAAAGCAGAAATGGCAACGTCAAGACATCCCGGGCTTCTGCCCAGCAGAAGCTCCTCCGCCCCGCAGAAACTCCCCTGCCCCGCGTCACCAGCAGAGTTTTCTTGCCTCCTGTCTAATCCAGCCAGAGGTGGCAGGAGCCAAGGGGTTCAAGCTAGGACTTGCCAACCAACGGGAAGCTTTTGGGCAACTCTCCTTGGCTGTAAACGGCGGCCATGGGGCCTTGAATCATGCAGAGCACTGAGAGAAACCAGCCAGACTTGCTCTAGGCCTGGAGCTAAGCTGGAGGAGGTCGGGTTCTCCTTCATGGGTAAGGAGGAAGAGGAGGGTCTTTACACCAATGTGGCCACGGCTTCATTAAAAGTGGCAACACATGGCAGCACCGTGGGGGACGGCATCATCAGGGCCCTCCTTGCATCCCCCAGTTCATCTGCGCCTCTTGCTAGGAAAAATATTTGGCCAAAAACCAGGCAGCATGCCTCCCCGCAGCCAGGCTGACACAAACCAGACAGGCAAAACTGCAGAGACACGTGGGCTGTCCCACCTCAGCCCTGTGTGTCCCCAGTGGTGCCTCCTGGCCCAGGGAAGCTCGGTGTGAAATCACTGCATCTTCATCAACCACCACTCAAACGAGCCAGGGGGAAAAAAAAGGAAAAAAAAAAAAAAAAAAAGAGGAGTTTCTGCTCCCGTCGAGCTGTTCTGAAACCCTGAATGTGCCTGGAGTGATGTGAATAATCAGAAAGGAAACTCAGTTATTGGGTAAATAACCCAGCGTTGGACTCCACAAAGCCAAGACTGTATTAAGAGATTGGATATGGTAGAGGGTTTTTTTTTTTTAATGTTGCCTGGATATCTTTATGCTTATTCATCCAGAATCCGTAGTGCCGAATAGGAAAAACAAGGCTTGAATGCTTAGAGCTGTTGAAAAACACGCATACGCGCAACCCCCCCCCCCCCCAAACCCCTCCTCTGGGCTGAAGCTCCTTGGGTGTGTTGGCTTTTCTCCAAAGCACTCAGCTCCCACAGGAATATATCCATCTCCCCCTGGAGTATGGGTGGCATGACCTTTCCAGGCTGTCTTCACGTACGGGAATCGGGATAGGGGATGAGAACACAGCCTCGAAAAGAAAGAAAGAAAGAGGAAGAAAAAAGGAAAGAAAAAAGGAAAGAAAGAAAGAAAGAGGAAGAAGAAAGGAAAGAAAGAAAGAGAGAGGAAGAAAAAAGGAAAGAAAGAAAGAGGAAGAAAAAAGGAAGGAAGGAATGAAGGAAGGAAGGAAGGAAAGAAAGAAAGAAAGAAAGAAAGAAAGAAAGAAAGAAAGAAAGAGGAAGAAAAAAGGAAAGAAAGAAAGAAAGAAGAAAGAAAGAAGAAAGAAAGAAAGAAGAAAGAAAGAAATAAGAAAGAAATAAGAAAGAAAGAAAGAAAGAAGAAAGAAAGAAAGAAGAAAGAAAGAAAGAAGAAAGAAGGAAGAAAGAAAGAAAGAAAGAAAGAAGAAAGAAGAAAGAAAGAAAGAAATAAGAAAGAAAGAAATAAAAAAGTAGCAGGAACACAGGTAGCCCTGCAAACAATCCAGGCTGTGGTAACTCTGAATTTACAGTTTAACGAAATTTTACAAGGGTCAGAGACTTGCAAGCTGAATTCTCTGCTCCCCATCTCCCCTCCCCATCCCAAACTTCATTCAGCCTGGGCTGCCCTCTGTTATTACCCGGCCGGTTAACATATTTATCATTCCTGCCTGCAACAATCCTGTAAAGCCCCTGCATCTCTGCAGAGAGCGATTGAAAACCTTCTTTCTTTTTTTAATAAACACATTTAATTAAAACCGTGGTGATTACCCAGCTGTGAGTTTGCAGGAGAAAGTCAACGGACTGGCACACAGCTCCTCCTCCCGCATTGCTCCCATAGGTCCCCCCAGCACAGGGGAGGCTGGGGGACCCAGGTGGCCCTGGAGAGGGACCGGAGGGTTTCCTTCCCCGTGATGGGCTTCAAGAGCCGCTGAAGACCCACCTGCCTGGGGAGAAGGTGGGCAACGCCTGGGCAGGGGCTTTGCAGAGGTTTTGCCTGGGTGAGCACCGCTGCCGGGATCATTGGCACACTGCGGATTTGGGCTGGGAATAACCCGAGCGGAGGGACGAGCCACCCAGGTCCCTCCTGCCCTGCCACATCCTAGAAAGCCTCACGTGCCAGAGGTCCCTTCGCGTGATGGAGGAGAGCGGCGAGCCAAGGTGGCTGGGAAAAGCCCCTGTGCTTCAGGTTGTCCCCAAAGCTGGTGAGCCTGGGGGCTGTCCCCTACCCCCTGGGGACATGCTTGTGCTAGCTGGGGACAGCAGCTCTATTTGACCTCACAGTGGAGGCTGTGGAAAGCCCTCCCCAGCCCTGCGGGGAGAGGGGACAAGACAAGAGGGCTCCAAATCGCCTACCTGCCAGGTGGGATCAGCATGTCGGAAGTAGCAGAAGTTGTCAGTAATCCACTGGTAGATGGCAGAAAGGGTGACTTTGGGCTTATTGCTGGCCTCCATCGCCATGCAGATGAGGGTGGCGTAGGAGTAGGGCGGCTGGACGTGGGGGTTGGTCTTGTAGTCGATGTCATCCATGAGCTGAGGGTTCACGGCCATGGTGTTGTGCGCCGTCCTCGAGGTGCAGGAGGAGATGGGATTGCAGGGAGTGTGGGGGATGCCCATGCACGCTGGGTCGGCGGCCAGGGGCGAGCATGGGGCAGCAAAGCTGGGGATCCTCTGACAGTTGTGGGGGTCCTGGCCGCTGGGGCAGCAGGAGGACTTGCCCATGCTGGGGTTGGCAATTGAGAAGTCCTGCAGCCACATGAGGCTGGTCAGGCTGTCATCCAGGTCGTCCGCGTCCCCCATGCTGCCCTTCTGCCCTCTGTTCTTTCCAGCTGGCAGGCGGCTCAGCCACCCCTCAGCCATGCCTTGGCACGTCAGCAGCTCTTGGTTCACGGGATACACGTGAAGAGGAGGGAGGGGACGGGGCAGATCCTGCAATAAAAACAGGGAGAGGGTTGAGGGTCTCTGAGGCGCAGCCGCTCTGTAGCACCCTGGCAGGGTTGGACCTGGGTGGTCCCGGTGCCGCTGGGTGAGACCCATCCCCGGGGTGCTGTGCACCGGAGCCGCAGTGCCCCACTCCCCCAGGGTGCAAAACATCTTCCAGTTCCCCTCTGGCTATCGACTGCCCTGGCTTTCATCCTATTTCTGCTCCTCCCTTCACCTGCCACCCCGAAAACACCCCGGCGGGGGCGAGCGCGGAGCCTCCCCAACACACCCTCGCTCAGAGCGAGCCGGGAGATTCAAGCTCCCGTTATCCCCGGGCTGGGGAGGCGGCGTCTGGCTTCGCTGCTGGGCTGTGATCCCGAAATCTCCTTTCTCCGGGCGAGCAGAGCGCTCTCCGAGAGCGGCCGAGCGACGCGGAGCGCTGCGCCGACTGTGCCGGGTCGGTTCGGGCCGGGGGTTCCACGGGTGGAATGACGCCGAACTCAACAGTCGGCGCGGGGGGAGTGGGAGTAGAACGTTCTCTCTCGCTCCAGCGAAAGAAACTTTTCCCGCAAAAAGAAGGCTCGGGGCAGCCGCAGCTTGTTCAGACGCCTGAGCCCCGGTGCCACCACCCCCCGGCCCCTGCCCGCAGTGAGGGAGAGCCCAGAAACGCTGGGGCGGGCGGGGGGGGTAACAATGACAAGAACAATGGCAATGACAATGGCAATAACAGTAGCAATAAACGTCCTCCCCTCCCTCTGCAAACCCACCGCCCCTGACGGCGGCTTCGCCCGCACAGCCCGGCTGAGCCCTCGGCACTGCTAAAAGGGGCCAAAAAAAAAAAAAAACCCAACCCCAAAGCCCTGGGGGTGGCGGGGGGATTGGTGCTTTCCCCCCACCCGGTGAGCGGTGGCCCCGCGCGGTGCCAGGCCCTGCCCGCCCGGCCGCCGTGATTTGCCGGCCATAAAAGCATTCAAACGGTGAGTTGCAGTTGTGCATTCACAGGTTTTCTCTTAGGTAAAGTAGTTTACAGCTGTCAGAAATATTTTGTGCGTGATCTATAATTCTATGACGACAGCTTTAGTTGTACCTTGGGCGGGACTCGAACTTCAGCCTCCCGCACTCCAGCGGAGTGACGGTCACTTTGTCCTGCGGTGTCTTTGCTCTGCCCCTTGCTCACTCGCTGTGCCCTGTTGTACCTTCTCTAGTCTTCGGACGAATGGTTCTCCTCGGGATAAAGAGAGACTCTTTCTTTCCCCAGGTATTTATAAGGACTGTGCAGTCGAGGCTGTGATCTGTAGTTTTGTTAATTCTGCTCTTCTTACTGCCTGTGACTGTTCTTCCCCCTTGCAGGCGATGGGAAGAGCCGTTGGCGTAGCGCTCGTGAAGCGGTTTGGGTGGCGGGCTTGTTGTAAATATTCTGATTTTTTTTTAATCAAAATATGATTTTATATATATATATAAAAGGTTAAATTTAATTAATAAATAAATAAGTTAGGATTGTTAAGTTAGAAACAATAACCATAGGAACCTCACCAGGGAGTCGCCGTTCCATACTGAGGAACTAACAGTAACGAGATGGAACGATGAAGAACTGAATAGAAAAGTTTTGTTTGAGTCCTATGGCAGTGTGACCTGATATGCACCAGTGATGCTGCTTGAAAAATCCCCTTACCCTCCCATCTGATATGAATATCAAGAATGCCAATCAATAGATATTAATAGAAATAAACATTGATTATTCATAGGCATGGAAATTGACAGAAAATTATAAGCTAGAAAGTGATTATTAAAAGATTAAAGATTATATATATATATTCTGTATAAGGGTAACTAGGTATGGGCTATCCCTGATTTAATCATAAACTAGCATTTAACAATGTAGCATTGTGAAGAGGTAGAATTTGCTTGTCAAGAGAATGATAAGTTGTAGGCCTGGTCAGTAAACCGGGGAAAACTTAAGAAGATTCCAAGAATGGGATTTTGCAACCAAGCTGAGCATGCGCAAAGATGGGGTTCAACTAGAGGACACCGTGAGGAAGACTATGGACGACCACCAGATGACCTTAGACAGCCACCTGTGTACCTGGAGGCGAATGTGTCACGAGCATTTACATACATTAATGAGTTCTCGGAAATTGTATGAGTATGTTAATTGTTTCTTGGAAATGTGATGAATATGTATACTGATTGTATATAACTTCTGTAGCGGAGAAACTAAGTACGCACACGAGGTGGAGCGATCCCCTGTGCGTCCAGCGCTGCAGTAAAGAAGTGCCTGCTCACCTACGTACATTGTGTAGGTGACTTTTTCTGTTAGAGATTTTTAACATGTTTAACAGTCATGTAACCCAAATGCATGTTAAATAGACAAGTTTTGCCCTTCTTCCTGATCTGTCTGGGAGATAATTCTCAGGAGGTCATAAACGGTATGTTCTGCTGTGCTTTAAAATAACCTGTCGCCAGAAATGTCTTCCTTAGTGCCTGCGCAGAGCGAGAACCTCCAGAAGCGAGGGCGTGCTGACCCTCGGGCAGCTTCAAAGCAACGAATACTTGTAAAGAGGTTAAAAATCCAGTCCCCTGGTAGCAGCGTGCGTGTCTAAATCCACCTGACTCCACATCACTCAGCACTCAATCAAAAGTTTTTGTGGGTAGGGGTGGATGAAATCAATGTACTCTAGAGGCAGGTGCTAAAACTGGCCAGGCAGTTTATCTAAATAAATCAAAATTTACCTTTGAATGGAGTGTCATGCCTTTAGATGTAGGGGGGTGTATTGCTTTTTCCTTCCTTGGTCTGAGCACAGCGCAGTGAGAGGTGTTTCCACCTGGGGGAGGGAAACTCATCCAACAGCCATCATCAGCCTCAGGGCTTGTGGTCCTTGATGGAGGCCTAAGTGCTTGGGATAGCTTTAGTTGTGTGGTGCTTCTCATTCTGCTCCCAGCTTTTCCCATTAACGTTTGCTCTTTGGTTAATTTGTCTGTGCAGTGTTTAGTAAACATTCTCCATTCAGAGGTCTGAGTTCCTTCCCCCCCCCCCCCAAGGCAGGTAAACTACATGTGCCTTTCTTTGAAACCCCATGAATAGCTCTGGAGTTTATCTTGGGAGCAGAGAAAATAGGGACCCTTTAGAGCAGAGAAGAGACTTTAATACGAGAAGCACTGCAATGATATGCTGCTTGTGAGGAGGAAAGTACCTGCTTCAACTTCTTTTGGTAGCTTCTGCATTGTTTAGCAATAACGACTTAAAAGACTGATTACTTCTGTTACAGGACATCTTGAAAAACAAGGGTTAAAAGTAAGAGAGAAGAATGTAAAGAAGATACTTCATAACAACTGCACCTGGCACTTAGACATATTAGAGATAAAGACTGTCTTCACCAGCTCTCTGCTAACTAGCAATAACGATTAACACAAGGACGAATCGTAGAAAAATAGAATGGACTGCCAAAACAGTGCCCTAGAGTTAACCTGTCTCATTATAATCTCATTATAATGGTAAGGAACACACCTCCTAGCTAGAAAAGCCCCCAACCCAATTAAGCCCCCTACTCTCTCAGCATGTGTGGTGAATTAAAAGAGAACTGTAACTTTAAGATGAAGTAAGAAAAGTATTAACCAAGAGTTAATTAAGGGGTAGAACCTGGAGGCGTAACTAACTTTGTTAACTGTTAAGTACCTTTTCATGATTTTAACCCGGTGTGCATGTCAGGAGGAGAAATCCCCTTGCACCCGGGACCGCAATAAACACGCCTGCTTTATAACTCTGTGTGAGTTGTGAAGTTTGTTTCCGCGTGTCAATACTGGAATACTGTCAGTACTGTCAATACCCCAATACAGCCCGAGGGGTCCCGTCCCGGCACACAGAGCCCGGCGGAGACCTGCGCGGGGGACGGGCGGGAGCGGCGGCAGCAGGAACACGCTCCCGAGCCGGTCCCCTCCCGGGGCCGGCCCGGGCCGGGCTTCCCGAGCGGGGCGCGCCCCCGGCAGCGGGGCGAGCCCGGGCGCGGCTGGCTACCGAGCCCGGAAGGCTACCGAGCCCGGCGGCGGGGCCGGGCCGGCCGGCAGCGCCGAGCACCGGGCGCAGTCTGCCGCGGGTGCGGCCGAGGGCCGGCGCGGGCTTCGTCCCGGCCGGCACCGTGCGCCTCCGGGGAGCGCCGGGACGGCCCCTTGGCCTCGGTGTCCTCGTCGCCGCCCGGGACACGGGGACCCCCGGGGCGCTCCCCGGCCCCCGGCAGCGTCCTGCCCCCCCACCCCCGCCGGAGCGGGGCAGGACGCGGAGCTGCAGCGCCCGGTGCGCGGTGCCGAGGGGCCGGTTCCTGCCCGCCATCGCCTGCGGCGGGAGGAACGGCATCGCGCCCGCGGGCAACGCTGCCCGCCCCGCCCGCCCCTGCCGCTGCGCCCCGACCGGCCGGGGGGGCTCGGCTGGGCGGGACTCGGCGGGGCGGGTCTGGGCCGGGCCCGGTGCCGGTGCCGCAGCCCCCGCCCAGGCGAACCGGCCCGGGCGCTGCCTACGCAGGAGCTCTCCTCGGGCGGGTCCCGGGACACCCCTGCCGAGCTCCGCCGAACCCCCCTCGCTGGGCGGCAGCCGGCGGGACCGAGAGACCCCGGCGGGCGCAGGGCAGAGGCGCGGCGGTCCCGGCCCGCCCCTCCCCGCCCCTCCCGGGACAGAGGGGTCCGCAGCGGCTGTCCCGGGGCTGCTGCCCCACGCCCACCCGTGCGGCGGCACCGAAGCGGGTGGAAGAGGCCCCCGGCTGCCGACCCCAAACGCGCCCCCCCCGCAGGAGCTCCCGGAGCGAGGGGGCCCTGGCCGGGGACGCCCGGCTGGCTCCAGCCCCGGGACGCGGAGCATCTCCCACGGGAGGCGGTTCCGCCGCCGCCGAGCCCCGCTGCGGGGAGCGGGGTGGGGAGCGTCCCGCCGGCGACCCGCCACGTCCCGGGTGGGCAGCGCGCGCGCGCACCCGCGTGTGCATTTGTTTTTCCCCGCGGCCGTTTCACAGCAGTTTGTAATAACGGGGCCGCGGGCGGGGACGGGGGGCGGAGCCGGGGCGAAGGGGCGGGGCCGGGGCGGGGGGCGGAGCCGGAGCGAAGGGGCGGAGCCGGAGCGAAGGGGCGGAGCCGGGGCGGGGGCCGGAGCCGGAGCGAAGGGGCGGAGCCGGGGCGGGGGACGGAGGCGGGGCGGGGGGCGGAGCCGAGGCGAGGGGCGGAGCCGGAGCGAAGGGGCGGAGCCGGAGTGATGTGGCGTGGCCGGAGCGAAGGGGCGGAGCCGGGGCGGGGGGACGGAGGCTGGGCGGGGGGCGGAGCCGAGGCGAGGGGCGGAGCCGGAGTGAAGTGGCGGGGCCGGAGTGAAGTGGCGGAGCCGACGCGGGGGACGGAGCCGGGGCGGGGGGCGGAGCCGGAGCGAAGGGGCGGGGCCGGAGCGAAGGGGCGGGGCCCGTCCGGCGGGTTCTCTGCCGGGGAAGGGGCGGAGGGGGTGGTCCGCTCCCGGGGCCTGAGCGCTGCCCGGGAGCAGAGGCGGGACGGCGGGGAGGAGGAAGGGGGCTGCCGGGGTGCGGGACCCGGCGGGCGGAGGGCGAGCGGAGCGCAGGGCTCGTGTCGGCCACGTCCCGCGGCGAGAACCGGGCTCCCGCGGGGCGGCGGGGGGGTCACGGCCGGAGCGGGGAGCTGCCGGGGGGCGGGGAGCGTGCGGGACTCGCTCCGGGGGAGCGGGGGGCTGCGGAGGCAGCGGCGGGGCCCGAGGGGGAGAAGCTCTCGCAGCGCGACCGGGACAGAGGCGACACAGACGGCAACTGCGGCAGAGGAGACCGACGCTCCGCTTTTATTGCGCGCACGGCCGGGCAGCGAGCGGAGGCTCCGTCCCGTCGGAGCAGCGCGCCCGCAGCCTTTCCGAGCGGGACACGTCCGGCACAGGGCAGGAGACCCCCGGGGACCTGTGCCGGTCCGCCCCAACAGCCAAAACGGTGATGCACTCCTCCAGGGCAGCGCTGTGAAGGCCTCCGGAAAACCTGTGTTTTGGAATATCAAAAAAAAAGTGAAAAGCCCTAAAGGGCTCCCAAAATAGTAAATGGTGACGCGCTCCAAACAAGCCCCAGAGTGCAGAGCTACAAAAAAGTGCCGGGTTGGAGGGATCCAAAAAAGCCCCAGGGTACAGGACTACCTCCAAAAATTACTCCAAACTGTGCAGGGCTCATACCAAAAAATTACTCCAAACGGTGCAGGGATCCTGCCAAAAAATTACTCCAAATGGTGCAGGACTGCCCAAAAATCCTCCAGGGCAGTGCTGTTAAGGCCTCTGGAAAAAACAGGTTTGGTAATATTCCAAAAAGGTCCAAAGGCGTAAAGGGCTCCCAAAAAACTAAATAGTGACACACTCCAAAGAAGCCCAAGGGTACAGAGGTACAAAAGAGAAACGGTTTGGAGAGCTCCCACAAAAACGAAACGGTGCAGGACCATCCAAAAAAATTAAAGGAGAATGGCTCCCAAAAAACCAAAAGGTGATGCATTCCTCTGGGAGGTCGGCGTGGCGATACAATCCAGAAATCACAGGTTTTGTAATATTCCAAAAAATAGCAAAACCAGAAAGGGCATCCAAAACCCCCCCAAAAAATGGTGACCCTTGCAAAACAAGACCAAGGGTACAGAGCTCAAAAAAAGCCCCAGGGTGCAGAACGCCTTCCAAAAAATACACGAAAGGGTGCAGGGCTCCCTCCAAAAATTACTCCAAATGGAGCAGGGCTCCCAAAAAAATATTCCATAGGGTGCAGGGCTCCCCCAAAATACTCCAAATGGTGCAGGGCTCCCTCCAGAAATTACTCCAAATGGTGCAGGGCTCCCTCCAAAAATTACTCCAAATGCTGCAGGGCTCCCAAAAAAATATTCCATATGGTGCAGGGCTCCCAAAAAAATATTCCATATGGTGCAGGACTCCCAGGAAAAAAATATTCCATATGGTGCAGGACTCCCAAAAATTACTCCAAACTGTGCAGTACTCCCCAAGAGGTACTCCAAATGATGCAAGACTCCCAAAAAACCCAAATGGTGATGCTCCCCTCCGGGGAGGGTCGGCGCGGTGATACTCACCTCTGGCGGGGCGGCTCTCCGATGCTCTCCTCCGGGTGGGGGGGCTGGCGAGGCGATGCTCTCCATGACACGGGGGGTCGTCGTGGCGATGCACTCCAGAAATAACGGGCTTTGTAATATTCCAAAAGACAGCAAAACCAGAAAGGGCACCCAAAAACCAAAACGGTGACCCTTGCAAAACTAGGCCAAGGGTACAGAGCTCAAAAAAAGCCCCAGGGTGCAGGACGCCTTCCAAAAAAGTCTCCAAAAGTTGCAGAACTTCCTCCAAAAATACTCCAAACGTGGTAGGGCTCCCTCCAAAAATTGCTCCAAACCGTGCAGGACTCCCCCAAAATTTACTCCAAACCATGCAGGACACCCCAAAAAATTAGTCCAAATCGTGTAGGGCTCCCCAGGAAATACTCCAAAGGGTGCAGGACTCCCCCAAAAATATTCCAAATGGTGCAGGACTCCCAAAAAACCCAAATGGTGATGCTCTCCTCCGGGGGGTGCAGGTGGCATGGTGATACTCTCCTCCGGGGCATGGCAGGGCGGCGCGGCGATGCTCTCCTCTGGGTGGGGGGGCCGGCGCGGTGATGCACTCCAGAAATCACAGATTTTGTAATATTCCAAAAAACAGCAAAACCAGAAAGGGCACCCAAAAAACAAAACGGTGACCCTTGCAAAACAAGGCCAAGGGTACAGAGCTCAAAAAAAGCCCCAGGGTGCAGGACTCCTTCCAAAAAATACACCAAAGGGTGCAGGGCTCCCTCCAAAAATTACTCCAAAGCGTGTAGGACTCCCCAAGAAAAAGTTCAAATAGGGGAAGGATCCCCCGAAATACTCCAAATGGTGCAGGCCTCCCTTCAAAATTTACTCCAAATGGTGCAGGACTCCCAGAAAAAATATTCCGTATGGTGCAGGACTCCCAAAAATTACTCCAAACTGTGCAGTACTCCCCAAGAGGTACTCCAAATGATGCAAGACTCCCACAAAACCCAAATGGTGATGCTCCCCTCCGGGGAGGGTCGGCGCGGTGATACTCACCTCTGGCGGGGCGGCTCTCCGATGCTCTCCTCTGGGTGGGGGGGCTGGCGAGGCGATGCTCTCCACGACACGGGGGGTCGTCGTGACGATGCACTCCAGAAATAACGGGCTTTGTAATATTCCAAAAGACATCAAAACCAGAAAGGGCACCCAAAAACCAAAACGGTGACCCTTGCAAAACAAGGCCAAGGGTACGGAGCTCAAAAAAAGCCCCAGGGTGCAGGACTCCTTCCAAAAAAGTCTCCAAAAGCTGCAGGACTTCCTCCAAAAATACTCCAAACGTGGTAGGGCTCCCTCCAAAAATTGCTCCAAACCGTGCAGGACTCCCCAAAAAATTGCTCCAAACCGTGCAGGACTCCCCAAAAAATCAGTCCAAAACATGCAGGACTCCCCAAAAAATTAATCCAAACTCTGTAGGGCTCCCCAAGAAATACTCGAAAGGGTGCAGGACTCCCCCCAAAATATTTCAAATGGTGCAGGACTCCTAAAAAACCCCAAAAGGTGATATTCTCCTCCGGGGCATGGCAGGGCGGCGCGGCGATGCTCTCCTCTGGGTGCGGGGGCCGGTGAGGTGATCCTCTCCACGGGATGGGGGTGCTGGCGCGGTGATGCACTCCAGAAATCACAGGTTTTGTAATATTCCAAAAACCAGCAAAACCAGAAAGGGCACCCAAAAAACAAAACGGTCACCCTTGCAAAACAAGGCCAAGGGTACAGAGCTCAAAAAAAGCCCCAGGGTTCAGGACTCCTTCCAAAAAATACACGAAAGGGTGCAGGGCTCCCTCCAAAAATTACTCCAAAGCGTGTAGGACTCCCCAAGAAAAACTTCAAATAGGGGAAGGATCCTCCGAAATACTCCAAACGGTGCAGGCCTCCCTCCAAAATTTACTCCAAATGGTGCAGGACTCCCAAAAAAATATTCCATATGGTGCAGGACTTCCAAAAAAAATATTACATACGGTGCAGGACTCCCCAAAAAATATTCCATATGGTGCAGGACTCCCCCCAGAAATTGCTCCAAACCGTGCAGGACTCCCAAAAAATTACTCTAAACGGTGCAGGACTCTCCAAGAGGTACTCCAAATGATGCAAGACTCCCAAAAAACCCAAATGGTGATGCTCCCCTCCGGGGAGGGTCGGCGCAGTGATACTCACCTCTGGCGGGGCAGCTCTCCGATGCTCTCCTCTGGGTGGGGGGGCTGGCGAGGCGATGCTCTCCACAACACGGGGGGTCGTCGTGACGATGCACTCCAGAAATAACGGGCTTTGTAATATTTCAAAAGACAACAAAACCAGAAAGAGCACCCAAAAACCAAAACGGTGACCCTTGCAAAACAAAGCCAAGGGTACAGAGCTCAAAAAAAGCCCCAGGGTGCAGGACGCCTTCCAAAAAAGTCTCCAAAAGTTGCAGGACTTCCTCCAAAAATACTCCAAACGTGGTAGGGCTCCCCCCAAAAATTGCTCCAAACCGTGCAGGACTCCCCAAAAAATTGCTCCAAACCGTGCAGGACTCCCCAAAAAATCAGTCCAAACCATGCAGGACTCCCCAAAAAATTAGTCCAAACTGTGTAGGGCTCCCCAAGAAATACTCGAAAGGGTGCAGGACTCCCCCAAAAATATTTCAAATGGTGCAGGACTCCTAAAAAACCCCAAATGGTGATACTCTCCTCCGGGGCATGGCAGGGCGGCGCGGCGATGCTCTCCTCTGGGTGGGGGGGCCGGTGAGGTGATCCTCTCCACGGGATGGGGGTGCTGGTGCGGTGATGCACTCCAGAAATCACAGGTTTTGTAATATTCCAAAAACCAGCAAAACCAGAAAGGGCACCCAAAAAACAAAACAGTGACCCTTGCAAAACAAGACCAAGGGTACAGAGCTCAAAAAAAGCCCCAGAGTGCAGGACTCCTTCCAAAAAATACACGAAAGGGTGCAGGGCTCCCTCCAAAAATTACTCCAAATGGAGCAGGGCTCCCAAAAAAATATTCCATAGGGTGCAGGGCTCCCCCAAAATACTCCAAATGGTGCAGGGCTCCCTCCAGAAATTACTCCAAATGGTGCAGGGCTCCCTCCAAAAATTACTCCAAATGCTGCAGGACTCCCCCCAAAATTACTCCAAACCGTGCAGGACTCCCTAAAAAATTACTCCAAACTGTGCAGGACTCCCCAAAATATTACTCCAAACTGTGTAGGGCTCCCCAAGAAATACTCCGAAGGGTGCAGGACTCCCCCAGAAATATTCCAAATGGTGCAGGACTCCCAAAAAACCCCAAATGGTGATGCTCTCCTCCGGGGGGTGCAGGTGGCACGGTGATACTCTCCTCCGGGGCATGGCAGGGAGGCCCAGCAATGCTCTCCTCCGGGTGGGGGGGCCGGCGTGGTGATCCTCTCCACGGGATGGGGGGGGCGGCGCAGTGATGCGCTCCAGAAATCACAGGTTTTATAATATTCCAAAAACCAGCAAAACCAGAAAGGGCACCCAAAAAACAAAACAGTGACCCTTGCAAAACAAGACCAAGGGTACAGAGCTCAAAAAAAGCCCCAGGGTGCAGGACGCCTTCCAAAAAATACAAGAAAGGGTGCAGGGCTCCCCCAAAATACTCCAAATGGTGCAGGGCTCCCTCCAAAAATTACTCCAAATGCTGCAGGGCTCCCAAAAAAATATTCCATATGGTGCAGGGCTCCCAAAAAAATATTCCATGTGGTGCAGGGCTCCCAAAAAATATTCCATGTGGTGCAGGACTCCCAAAAAGATACTCCATATGGTGCAGGACTCCCAAAAAATTACTCCAAACCATGTAGGACTCCCCAAGAGGTACTGCAAATGATGCAAGACTCCCACAAAACCCAAATGGTGATGCTCTCCTCTGTGGGGTGCAGGTGGAATGGTGATGCTCTCCTCCAGGGCGGGGCAGTGCGGCGATGCTCTCCACGGGATGAGGGGGGGCAGCACGGTGATGCACTCCAGAAATAACGGGTTTTGTTATATTCAAAAATATAGCAAAACCAGAAAGGGCACCCAAAAAAAAAGAAAAGCCGGTCACCCTTGCAAAACAAGACCAAGGGTACAGAGCTCCAGAAAAGCCCCAGGGTGCAGGACTCCCTCCAAAAGTTACTCCAAACGGTGCAGGACTCCCTCCAAAAGTTACTCCAAACGGTGCAGGACTCCCTCCCTGTCTCGTCGGTGCACAGTTTTATGGGACAATCTAATGCAGACATAAAACGGAAATTACAAAAGTTAGAGGGGGCAGATGCCCGCTCATTGGATTAAATGTTAGAAAATGCCTGGAAAGTGTCTAGCAACAGAGAAAAGGTGGAAGAGGAAAAGCAGGCAAAGGAGAAGTTTAAGGACAACAGGATGCTGGCAGTAGCCGTAGCCCAGGAAACTATTACATTCAGAGGACAGGGCTATCGAGGTCCAAAGGGGAGGAGGTTTCCCGGTGGAGCACAAAGGGCCAGAATACCGTTGGAGAAAAATCAGTGTGCTTACTGCAAACAGAAAGGACACTGGAAAAGGGAGTGCCCGCAGTTAAGAAGACAAGGTCGTGAGGAGATGCCAAATCAGGCTGCTAACATGATGACAATAGATTCAGACTGAGGGAGACCGGGGGAAGAATCGGAACCCTCCCCAACAGAACCCCTCCTTAGAGTAAAGTTGGGGGATGAAAAAGTACAATTTTTAGTAGATACGGGGGCCACTTATTTGGTATTGAATACATGCAAGGCTAATTTGAGTAATCAGAGTACATCAGTTATTGGTACCACGGGGCAGAAAGAAAATCGGCCATTTTTCCAGCCTTTGAAGTTTACAATTGGGAAAAAGGTGTTAACCCATCCATTTCTTTATATCCCAGATTGCCCTGTGCCGCTAATTAGGATGAGACATATGAAGTAAATTGAATGCACAAACTACTTTTGAAAAAGGAAAAACCCAAATCCATATTCCTGACAATAAAGCTTTGGATGCTCAAGTTTTTATGTTACAGAAGGAAGCCAAGTTACAGGAAATACCAGAAGAAGCTGAAAAGGCTGTAACCCCTCCAGTATGGGCTTCAAGGAGCACCAGGACGATCCCGAGTGGCAGAAACAGTAATCACCCAGCTGAAACCGGATGCCAGACCGGTAAGATGGAAACAGTACCCGATTAAATCAGAAGCAAGAAAAGGATTAGAACCATTAATAGAACAATTTGTAAATTTTGGATTATTAACAGAATGTCAATCAGAATACAACACTCCGAGATCTTGCCAATTAAAAATCCGCACTCAGAAGAGCATAGGTTGGTCCAGGACTTAAGGGCTATAAATCAAATCGTGCAGGACGTTCACCTGGCAAACCCGTATACTCTCTTGACCACCCTGAAGGAAACGCACAAATGGTTTACTGTATTGGACTTCAAAGATGCGTTCTTTTGCCTTCCGCTAGCAGCTGAGAGTCAGGAACTGTTCGCTTTTGAGTGGGAAAGCCCTAAGACCGGAAGAAAAACTCACTTGTGCTGGACAGTATTACCACAAGGATTTAAGAATAGCCCCATGATCTTTGGACATCAATTAGCCAGAGAATTAGAAGACTGGCAAAAGAGGCATAAAAATACCACCTTGCCAGAGTACGTAGATGACATAGTGTTAGCAACAAGTGACAAGAAAGATTCCATATAAATGACAATAGACCTCCTCAACTTTTTGGGGTTGGCAGGGTACAAGGTGTCCCCGAAAAAGACACAGATCGCCCAGCAGGAAGTAACAGATTTGGGGTACACAATTTCCCAGGGCCAGCGTAGTCTTGGAACCGAGAGAAAAAGAGGCCGTTTGCCAGATTCCCGAACCGAAATCGAAACAAGAGCTCAGAGCATTTCCCGGAATGGCTGGATGGTGTCGCCTGTGGATAACAAATTTTGGACTCACTGTGGAACCCCTATACAAAGCTGTACAAGGGGAGGGAAACCTCCTTGTCTGGACTCAGGAGTGCAGAAATGCATTTATGAAATTGAAACAAGCTTTAATGAATGCTCCAGCCCTAGGCCTTCCGAATTTGGAAAAACCATTTAAATTATTTGTGCATGAAAGATTGCATATTGCTCTAGGGGTACTGGCCCAGAAGCTGGGATCCTGGAAAAGACCCGTGGGTTATTTTTCAAAACTGGGACCTGTTTGGAGGTGGTAGCAGCTTTATGCGGAACGGAACACGGAAAACAGGTTACGCAGTGGTAACCATTAAGGAAGTAACTGAGGCAAAAGCTCTGCCGTCCAACACTGGCCCAGAAAGCAGTGCTCGTAGCCTTGCTGAGAGCACTACAACTTTCGAAAGCCCAAACTGTTAATATATGGACAGATTCAAAATTTGCCTTCGGAGTGGTCCACGCTCATGGAGCTTGGGGATCATGCCTGGGGATCTCAAGGATCTCCCATCAAATACGGGCCAACAATCCAACAACTATTGCATACAATTAATCTACCCTGATTAGTGGCAATTATGCATTGCAAGGCACATCAAACTGGAAATAGCCCAATGCATATAGGAAACCACATGGCAGGTAGACCTGCGAGAGAAGCAGCTGAAGGTCAAATATTGTAGTTTTGCTGGAAAAGGTTCAGAGGTTGGGACCTGAGAATCCGCAGTATACACCAGAAGACAATCCATTGGCTAATCTACTGAAAGCGATTAAAAACCAAGAGGGGTGGCGGGTGACTCCTTCACATCAAGTAATAGTTACACAGGAAATTATGCGTGAATTGGCTAATAAGCAACACCAAGAAACTCACTGGGGAATTCAAACAATGGTGGAAGCATTAAAAACACAAGTGCTAAGTGTACGAATGACTGGAATAATTAAAAACATAGTGAAGAAATGTGAGTTATGCCTGAAGAACAATCCTCACTTACCCCAAAGACCTTTACCAGGGGTGACAAAGAGAGGAAACAGTCCAGGAGACTATTGGCAAATAGACTTTTCTGAATTACCATGGCAAAATGGATACATTAGATACTTCCTCAGGCTGGCCAGAAGCTTTCCCTTGTCGCCTACAGGAGACTGGCCTGGAGGGCAAAGGGGCCGAAGGCAACTGGTTGAACTTCAAGGACAACAGCCCTCACCTCCCCAGGCACCAGAAGGGTCCGTGCCAAAACACAGGGTCCGTCACAAGTAGCAGAAGGCCAGCACTGACGGACAGGAAACTCCTGAGCCTCCTCAAATGCCAGAAAGGAAGAACACACGAGGCGCAGGCAGAGATGGGATACTCAGGAGGAACAGAGAGACATCGCGCAAGCATGCAGGGATGGACTGGGGAAAGCCACAGCTTAGCTGGAGGCAAACTAGGAAGAGATGAAGCCCTTCCTGTTGTCCTTCTGGAAGGCTCCTGGAAGCAGAAGGAAGCCTAAGGAAATGCAAGCCACTGCTCAACAGGAAGGGAACTTACTGGCAAAGGACAAGGGAAAAGCTAGAGAAGATGCTACGCAGGGCAGGGTGTGTGGGCGGGGGGCTGGGTGTGTGTTTTGGGGGGGTGTTTGCCCCACTTCTCACTCCTACTCCTCTCCCTCACTGGAGGAAACAAAGCCAGACTCTTCTTGAGGGGCACACTGGCAGGACAAGGGGCAATGGACAAGGTGCAGATTCTGACTCAAGACAAGGAAAGTTGCTCACCACGAGGCTGCCCAAGCACTGGAACAAGTTGCCAGGGATGATGCTGATCTCCCTCCTTGGAAATACCCCAAACATAACTGGACACAGCTCGGAGCAACATGATCCGACTGCACCTGCTCTGAGCAGGAAATCAGACCAGATGGCAGCGGGAGGACCCCCCCGACCTACCCCATTCTGCGAAGCCCCAGAGATTTCTCATGTCACTCCAGTATTCTCCCAATTCATCACCAGCAACCCCTCTTGTTAAGAGCTCTACAAAAGCGTCTGCGGAGCACTACACTTGCTCCCAGGACATCAGGGGAGTTGCTGGAGACAGCAACCCTTACCTTCCATCACTTCCAGACAGTTGAAGCGCAGCAAGCCTAGGGCACACTAAAGCCATTGCGGACAGGTAACAGAAACGAAGGCAAAGGTTAACGGCTAGGTCTTCCCATCTGAGGCCAGATGGGGGTAAATAAAACAGTTGTAGAAAGCACAGGGCTGGCAGGCACATGAGAAGACACAGGACCGCTCCTCCTGGGGAAAGCTGGCCGTGTTCAGCTCAAGTTCCTCCCCGCACCTTTCTCTCCCCCCAGGGAGGAAGAAGGAACCAATTCAGCTAAACTCGCTTTCACCCTCTTGTGGAGGGCACCCAGGAACTCAATCAACTGGTCAGACTCTTGGGCAGTATCTGATACAGAGACATCCCCCTTCACGCTAAATAGAAAAGTCTTTAGGTATATTTCAGAAATCTACATACAGATACCAGTATTTACAGACTTAGAATCTATCAGTCCTTTTACAGAAATAGCATTCCTAAATACATTCCCATTTAAATATACCTGTGGGCAGGACCACGCTTCAAGCACAGACAACCCCATACAGCGAAGGGAAAGCATGTTCACCCACGACAGCTATCGCAGGACGACTCAGGTGCCATATTGCTTCGCGAGGGTCCACAACAACTACAAACCTCGCTCCTGGCCTCCCCACAGGGAACAAGTGTTCCTCACTTGCTTTCCCCAAATGCAAGAGGCTACCACCAGCACCAGATATGACACTGTCTTTACCAAGCAGAAAGGGGAATCCCAACACCCTACCAAGTCAATTCACGTTGGGAAGGCAGAGAGGAAGGAACCGAGGAGATGGCCCTTCAAGAATGCAATAAGCCTCGCACAGAATAGGCTGATCTAAGGACAGAGATTAGTTTCTAGGAAACACGTCAAGCGGAAGGTATTTTGGCCCTTTCCCACTTTCTAGCAAGAAGTAATGCATCTCAAAGCAAAGGCTGTTCCAGAATAATCTGAGGTGCTGCTGCTGCTGCTAAATGTCCCCATTTCCTGTGGCTGGGTGCAAGTAGACCTGTCAGACAGACAGACCGGAGCTGTCAGGTACCGGTACTTGGAGGACGTGCATATAGGAAAAGCTAGGAGAAGGGAGAACGGGCCACACGTGGCTTTCAGTCGGGTCAAAGCATCCCGCATTGTCACTGAGCGCAAGTGTGAACACGAGCTACCGCTACACTAGCTTGTAAAATCTGGACTAGGTGTCAGCTAAACAAGGCATTCCCTTCTACCAAGTTTTGCTTCCGTTCAACTTTCCACCTCCATAATACTCTTGCTTTGCAACTCGAGTTTCTTACCATCAAGCTTGAAAGACATCTAAGAACGGGTCCCCGCTCTGTATCACAGAGAAGCCGATGTGGTGGCCAGTCTGCTCTAGTCTCCTCACCTTAGTTTCAAGCTCATCAGAAGATGCTGTAGAGACAAGCAGCATTACTACGCTGTGATACAGAAGAAAAATAAAGCAGAGCGACTCATTCCTGCACTGCCAAACACCAGAATGCAGCAAATTCTGCAAACAGGTACTTAGCAGGGAAAGCAACGCGCAAGCCAGCGCACTTTAAACTAGACCCTACAGGACTTTAGCAAGCATGAGGGCAGCGGGGCCTCTCGGAAAGCGAGTCCCCCGCTGCTCACGGCGGGAGGAGGGACGGAAGGGCAACAAGCACCATGAGCAAAGACACATTTGTGACACTGCTCTGAAAAGATGATTCCACACCACCTTTTCAGTCAAGCTCCACAAAGCTGGGCAGCGCTACAATTAAGCCTGCTCGGGCAGCTCCTGCTTGGCTCGGGGGTGATGTCCATGGCCATTTCCCAAGCCAGGCCCCTTCTCCCCATGTCCAGCACAGCACGACTGGAGCACAAAGCCCTTGGCTGGTTGCTGCCCCCCCAACCCCCCAGCTGTAGCTCAGCGCATGGGCCAGGCTTCGTTTATTCCACACAAGCAGTTCTGTGGGAAGGAAAGGTATTGGATGTCCTTGCGTCTTACCCCGCCCCTCGTGTCCATACTAACGCCATAACCGACTCCCTTAGTTTCCCAGTGCCAAAGGGGGGCGGGGGCCGTAACGGTCCCGGGTGAGGTGGAAACGGGCAGCACCCGCGGTCCCCATCCTCCGACTGCAGCGCTCAGCCCCTGAACCCCCGGGACCCCCGGCTTCCAACACCCAGCGTGACACCCCCCTTCCGCAGCCGGAGCACACCCGGCGCCCGCTGCAGCGCCGGTCCTCACGGCAGGGCCGGGCACCGGCTCCGCACCTCCAGGCGGGCTGCCCGCCGCCCGCTCCCCGCAGGAAAGGGCCTCTCTCCCCTCGCCAGCACCCGGGAGGAGGTCTCCGCTCCCCCGCCCGCCCTCCCCGCACACGCCCCCCCCGCACACGCCCCCCACACGCCCCCCACACCTCCTCCTCCTCCTCCTCCTCCTCCTCCTCCTCCTCCTCCTCCTCTGGACAGCGCCGCTCCGGCCCCGCCGGCAGCTCCACGCGCAGCGCCCCGCGGCGGCGGCCGTTGCCTTCAGCGCCCCCCCTCGCCTCGCGCCGACCGTTACCGCCCGAAGCTTCCCGAAGCCGCGCGCGCTCCTGCCGCGTCCTGGCACCCGTTGCTAGGCGACAGGGCAGGCGGTGGCGCCCCTGCTGACCACCCAGCCTCGCTCTCCCGCAGCACAGCGCCACCCCATGGGCCAGCGGCCCAACACCTCTGGGCGCGGCCAATGGCAAGCGCCCTGGCACCCGTTGCTAGGCGACAGGGCCGGCAGCCCCAGCCGGGCCCTGGGCCTCCTGCCCGTCCCGGCCCTTCGCAGCCCCGGGCTTCCACCTCAGCACCAGCAACGTTCCTGTCCACTCCCGGGAGCAAAACCATCAAGGTATCAACGGGGAATACCCTTGGTGAAACTCCGTAGTTGAGCGTGCGGAAATCTCTTCTTCCCTTGCTGTCCAGACGCAGCTTTGGTTCCGCGCAGGCAAAATACGCGTTGCGGCATCCACGACGGCACTGTCCCGTGGGTGCCCTATTGAAGAGGCCTGTTAATACCCAGTTACCGTGTGAGAGGAAAGAACACATACCCAGAAGCTGTCTGCTCATCTCTAAAACACCCCACCCATATATAGAAATGATCATCTTTGTCGAGCACTTTGAGGTCTGCCGATTACAAGCACAATACAAACGTTCAGCGTTTCACCGCTTCAGCAACTACTGTGAGTCCCTGAGCACTGACATGGGGAAAATACTATTCAAAACCCCCACTGACGTGCAGGGTTTGCTTCAGCTTTGTGCAGAACGGGATCTTCAGTTCTTCCAGAAACAGCTCTGGAAAGCTCCCACATTTGGGTATTTCCCTGTTTTTCATCTTTCACAACACAGACCTGCCCTTTGGCACTGCTGAGCTTAGAACAGCCCCCAGGGAAGCCCGGGAGCAAACCCCGGCTCTCCGAGGGGTTGCTGCAAAGAGCGGGGCCTTTCCTCAGGGCCGAATTTAACGGGGTGACTTTCTGGTAGGTTGGCCAGGAGTTACCACAGGCACGGTTTGGCAGGGAAGGGTGGCCAGAAGGGCTTAAGCCAAACTGGGAAAGGACATACAACAAAGTGGAAATCATGGGTATTCTCCTCTTTTGAGGGTGCAAGCATAACCTGTGCTGAATCTTGCTCAGATCGAGGCAATTGTACCTGGAAGAGCTGGGTGGGGCTGGTTCCCCACCTTCCAGCCTCCTGAGAGAGAGACGCAGGTCTGGCTCCGTAGCTGAGGGGTTTAGGGCATCGGCATCCCAGCAGGAAGACACAAAATGCACCACCCACCTCTCTCCCCTCCTCCTGACTGCTGGAGGTACCTTATGAGGACAGCAGGGAGGCCGGGCACTCAACTGTGAGGTCATCTGATGTATGAATCACAGAATCACAGAATCACTAAGGTTGGAAGAGACCTGTAAGATCATCGAGTCCAACCATCAACCAACACCACCATGCCCACTAAAACATGTCCTGCAATGCCACGTCCAAACGTTCCTTGAACACCTGTGACTCACTCTGATGTCAGGCATTTGTTTCTTGCCTGACCACCACAAAGGGAGAGGGAGCCCAGTTTGAGAATCTGTGGCCCTCACTAAACACAGATGAGAACGGGCACAACAAAAGCTGCAGGAATCATGAAAACATGTTCGTGCTGAACGCAGTCAGGCTCGTTTCCGAAAAGGAAAGTGTGTCTGTGGTCCAAGAACGTGCACCAGCCCCACCGGCCCCGCACGGTTCAACCGTGTCCCCAGAGCAACATGGTTTGTCATGGCAGGATGGCAAAGAATTGATCATAAGAGAGAGGAGGAGCAAAGAAAAACTAAAAGAAACTGAAAAGTCATTAATTTAATTTCAAGATGAAATCATGTTATTTTAACTAGTGAGTTAAATTGCCATTCCCGCCCAGAAAAATACTTGAAAAAAGAAAGTATCCAGTAGTTCACGTGTATTCAGGCAACCACAACAAAAAAGGACAACAAAGAGGGGGCTGTGCGAAAGGAGCAACAAAGCACTTTCCTTCTCTGACAGCGTAACAGCTTGTCAAGGGCAGGTACCTGGAGGTGGGCTCCAGAAAGCCTCCACACCCTCGCACCTCATGTTCCTATATGCAGGCTAATGGAGGCTAGTCTCGACCCAAGTACGGACAGCTGATGGAATACTGCTCCCAGAGTCATGCCTGGGCTGGTGTTACAAATCTGTAATATAAAAACTCATCTACACGATGTATGTAGGTGAGCAGGCACTTCTTTATTGCAGCGCTGGACGTACAGGGGATCACTCCACCTAGTGTGCGTGCTTAGTTTCTCCACTACAAAAGTTATCTACAATCAAAATATATATATTCATTGTATTTCCAAGAAACAATTAACATATTCATACAATTTCCGAGAACTCATTAATATATGTAAATGCTCGTGACGCATGCGCCTTCAGGTACACAGGTGGTCATCTAAGGTCCTCTGGTGGTCGTCCATAGTCTGTTCATGGCGTCCTTTAGTTGAACCCCATCTTTGCGCATGCTCAGGTTGGTTGCAAAATTCCATTCTTGGAATCTTCTTAAGTTTTCCCGGATTTACTGACCAGGCCTACAACTTAGCATTCTCTTGACAAGCAAATTCTACCTCTTCACAATGCTACATTGTTCGACAGTTAGTTTATGATTAAATCACAGAGAAATCATACCTAGTTACCTTTATACAGAATATATAATTTAATTTTTTATTAATCGCTCTCTGGATTATACCGTTCTATCAATAGCCATACTTAAATTAATCAATGGTTATTTCTATTAATATCTATTGATTGGCATTCTTGATATTCGAATCAAGATGGGAAAGGTAAGGAATTTTCCAAGCAGCATCACTGGTGCATATCAGGTCACATTGTCACAGGACTCAAACAAAACTTTTCTATTCAATTCTTCATCATTCCACCTCATTACTATTAGTTCCTTAGTATGGAATGGCAACACCCTGGTGAGGTTCCTATGGTTATTGTTTCTAACTTAACAATCCTAACTTATGCATTTGTATGTTATTATTTTATTTATTAATCAATTTTAATGTTTCTATATGATCATATTTTGATTATTTTAGAAAATCAGAGTATTTACAACAATTCCCCCCCTTTGAAAGTTTTGAAAATTATTTCAATACTTTCATTTTAATCAGTTAAGCAGATTAAATACATCAAGTATAGATGTCAAATGAGTTAATTGATTCATCATCCTCCAATTTATAAAATATAATATTACTGATAGAACAAGACTTATTAAAATCAATATCAGGAGAACAGCGATAGGGTGGCATAACTTATTTAGGATGCCTGTAGCAGGAGGTGACCATCCGAAAAGAGCGTCCCACCATTTATGTTCCGCATCCTTTTCCACCCTCTCTAAAACACGGTGTATTTCTTCCACATTGTGATGGACAGTTATTAAAGTTCTTTGTCCATTTTCCTTAACCTTTTTCAAAATTTTGATTAAATCCTGGTGTTGTAACAATTGTTTCACTAAAGTGAGATTCATTCCAATGGGTGCAGGCAACAGTTCCTGAATTAATGTATAATTAGATTGCAAGAGCTGGTGAGATGTGACTGGAGCCAAATAAGAGAAATCACATCCTGTGATTTCAGTGAAATTACAAACACAAAAATTTGAATGATTCCGAGTATCTCTAACCACATCATCTATGGATATAAAATCACAAGCTGTTCTCAAACATACACAGCCCTTACCAATCTCTATATAAGCACTGTTTCAGGGTTTTCATCACGGTGAGTCTCAAAATGACAAACATTTTGTTCAGTATCTAAACAGATACCCTGACCTCTGATTGCATTACCTTCACAGATGAACCCTTGTTGTTCTCGTACAATACATGATTCCAAATCCACAGTTTGCCATTTCTATCCCACTTTTTGGGCCCATACTCTATGCTCAAATGGATAGAGTATGGTTCCATTGTGATTCAATCCTAATGCAATAACAGGGTAAATTGAATATATTGAAGCATTATGTATAGTTAATACAAAGGTTGTGGCTGTACTTGTGATGGGATAGTAGGTAAAGTTTACCAAATTCCACCAGGACTGGAGGTTTGTTTTTCTTCCTAAATCAATGGCACTATCCCAAATTATTTTCCAAATGTCGGTGGGGAGAGCGCCTTCTTCACCCTCTCTTATGATTGAAGCGGCCACTGATTGCGCCCACAGTTGAGCCTGGATACAACTGAGAGCCAAAGAGAGGTTATCTTGGACCACACCGAGTGCATCTACAACCAATTCATGGTCTTCCACATTCACCTTCTCCCATTTTGGTAATATATTTGACAACAGCCACTGGTTAGTTTCTAAAGCCAATAGGGAAGATTGCAAAGGCCATTGTAATTTAGCCAATCGCTCATTGTAGTAGCCAATTTGTCTCCTGACATATTTTGCTAATTTGCCTTTTTAATGTCTGATTCATTCTTTCTACTTTTCTACTTGATTGAGGCCTCCAGGGGGTATGTAAATTTCAGGTAATTCCCAAAATTTTATTAATATTTTGTATTACTTTTACAACAAAATGTGGGCCTCTATCAGAAGATATTCCAATAGGTACTCCAAATCTTGGCATTATTTCCTGAAACAATCATTTAATGACTTCCTTTGCTTGATTGGTCCGACAAGGAAAAGCTTCAGGCCATCCTGTAAAAGTATCAACCCCCACCAGAATGTATCGATGCCCTTTTTGTCTGGGTAATTCTGAAAAATCAGCTTGCCAATAATCTCCAGGTTGTACTCCCGATTTCAAGGTTCCCATTGGAACTTTTTCTCTTTACCACTGGATTGTTTTGCAAACAAATTTCACACTTAGCAGAAATCATTTTAGCCATTTCTTACATTCTTATAGACACCACATATCTCTTTAAAAAGGTGACTAATGCTTCTGGACCCCAATGGCACTCTATGTTTTGTCTGTAATATTTCTCTCATCAGAAGTGGGGAATTACTACCTGTCCCTGAACTGTGACCCATCATTCTGCTAAATTCCTTTGTGCATCTAATAACTTCCCTAGTTTCTCATCTTCCTCCAAATATTTAGGTTTCTCTTTTGGTAATGTTCTTTGTGGGAATTAATGCCATCTGTAAGGCATTCCTTTTTGCTATTCCTTTAGCTGTTCTAGCAGCTAATCTGTTCCCTATAGCTTCTTTCCTATTTCCTGATTGATGTGCTTTACAGTGCATGATTGGCACTTTGATCGGTCTCTGGACTGCTTGTAACAATTTCAATATTTCCTCTTTGTATTTGATGTTTGCCCCTTGAGAGAATAATAGTCCTCTTTCTTTCCACAATATCCCATGGACATGCACTACACCAAAAGCATACTTTGAATCAGTCCAAATATTTCCTTTCTTTCCTTCGCTCAGTTCTAACGCCTTCGTCAAGGCTATCAGCTCTGCCTTTTGCGCTGAGGTATTGCTGGGCAAAGCATTAGCCTTTATGACCGATGTCTCCATTGTTACCGCATATCCAGCGTAGCGAACTCCATTCTCCACAAAGCTGCTACCATCCATGTACAGTTCCCAGTCAGGATCCTCCCATGGTGTGTCTTTCAGGTCCTGTCGGCTGGAATACACCTGTTCGACAGTAGTTAAACAGTCATGTTCCAGTTGTCCTTCTTCCTGCACAGAATTCAGGAAAACTGCAGGGTTAACTAGGTTAGTTGGTTTTAGTATCACATCATCTTGCTCCATCAATATTACTTGATGCTTCATCATCCTGCTGGGAGAAAGCCAGTGACCCCCCTTTTCTTCCAAAACAGTCACCACCATGTGTGGTACATATACCACTACTGTCCATCCCAGAGTTAACTTTCGGGCTTCTTGTATGAGCATTACCGAGCAGCGACTGCCTGAAGACAGGTCGGCCATCCTGTACTTACTGTGTCCAGTTGCTTGGAAAAGTACCCCACTGGTCTCTTCCAGCTTCCCATCCGTTGGGTCAGTGCTCCCAGTGCCAGATGCTGCCTTTCCTGAACAAAGAACTGGAAATCTTCAGTCAAATCCGGAAGTCCCAAAGCAGGAGCAGTCATCAGGGCCTGTTTCAGATCTTTAAAGGCCCTTCGTTGTTCTGGGCCCCATTCAAAGGGACGTGTCCCTTTCTGGGCCTCGTACAATGGCTTAGCTATTAGACCATAGTTCACGATCCATAGCCTGCACCATCCAGTCCTTCCCAAAAAGGCCCTCAGTTCGTGAACATTTTTCTGTTCTGGTATACTACAAATGGCTTCTTTTTGGTTTGTTCCCAACTGTCGTTGTCCTTTTAAAATTTCAAAGCCCAGATATATTACAACTTGACTTGCTACTTGTGCTTTGTTTCTGGATACTTTGCACCCATTAAGTCCAGGAAAGTTTAAAAAGCCTATCGTTACCTTTATGCAGGTTGCTCTTTCCTTGGTGGCGATCAGTATATCGTCCACGTATTGCAAAAGTAGATGACCAGGTAACTCTGGATTACTTTGTTTCCACATCTCGAGCTCTTTTGCCAGTTGATTGCCGAAGATGGTCGGGCTATTCTTAAATCCTTGTGGTAGTCTTGTCCATGTCAATTGCGTTCTTCATCCTGTTTGTGGATTCTCCCACTCAAAGGCAAATAATTTTCTACTTTCCTTTTCCAGGGGTATGCAAAAGAATGCATCTTTTAAATCAAGCACTGTAAACCACTGATGACTTTCCCTTAAAGTTGTCAAAAGTGTATATGGATTCACAACTACAGGATGAATGTCTTTTACTATCTGATCTATTGCCCTTAAACCCTGAACTAATCTGTATTCACCTGAAGGCTTCCTATAATTCTTATACCTTTCAAGTGTTCAGATTCAAATCGATTTGACCAATCGCTGTTAACACACACACACACACACACACACACACGCACTGCTGTTTTGCAAAGCAACTCAAATTCTGTGGCGTCACCATCCACCTGCTTCTTCCTTGATCTAGACGTCCCCGGAGTCAGTCTTGCTGCAGTTCCTTATCTCTGATGGCAGATCGTGGGAGGGTTTCCCAGAGGTGTCGGAGGGGCTGGGATGCTGGCACGATCTGGGTAGTCCAGGGGAATCCTTTCTTCTTGAGGGTGGAGGCTGTCCTTCTCCTCTGTGCAATGGGCTTGGGTCCTTTAGTCATGCTGACTGAACCACGGCTAGGTAGTATACAATGTCAACTAGATGTATCTTCAGAAAGTTCATACAGTTTCATACTCTAAAGACTAATTGGTACAATAGTTAGGGAATGAGATTTTCCTAACAGTCCCTCCCTTTCTTTTGACCATCAGGGTCTCACTACACTACTCATTAAGTCATAAGTCGAATTCATAAGGTAATACAACACTGTACACACACATACAGACTTATAAAGCAAAACAAGAGAGTGAACACAGCAGCCCAAAACCACAGTCCTCTACCTAAGTCTGGGAGCCAAGAGGTTAGCCACTCAAACAGATTTAGGGGAGATCCCTGCCTTACTTCACGTAATATTTTTAAATGAGTCTTTCTCTTGTTTCTATCAGTTTCATTTTTCTCATCTTGATTTACATAAAAAGCCCAGCAGCTGTTATTCAATAATGCACATACTCTGTCCTATGCTGCTAAAAGGTGATCGAGGGCTAATTGAGTCTATATTAGCATTTGTGATAATAATTTGATATCTTCCTGTAGGGCTGTAATACTATCTGTGCTTTCATTAAAGGCTTTTTCTAATTCTCTTGACACATTTGCCATAGCCCTTTTTAGTTCTGCAACCCCTAACCGTGGGATAAAAGCTGTTACAGACAGGTGGAACTTGGTGCCACGTTCTGTCAGAGGGCTGTAGCACTTTTTCCCGTAGATAGCAGTAGTGAGGAGCTACAGAGGCAGAAGGGATACTGGTTGTAACCTGTGTGGGTGGTGTTAATGCACTTAGAATACACTTTTCAGCTCAGATGGAAGGTAAATCCTCAAATGCCCTTTCTCCACCTATCTAATGTTGCCCTGGTAGTTGTGCAAATAGGGTAGTAGAATCTTCAAATAAATCTGAATCATGTAAATTATTTCCTGTAAAAGGGTTAGCATGTGCCAGATTTAGTTGATTCGGTAAACCTGTGAGGTTTGGACCCAGAGTAGATGACTCTGAGCCTATAGGCCCGTAGTGGCAACCAGTTTTAACATTATCGTTAGTTTGATTATGGCTTCCTGCAGAATACTGAGTTACTCTATTTGCAAATAGCCACATTGTCTCGGAGTCTGCAGGGCCTGATAAACTCCATCCAGGAAGAAATCTGCATTGTGATGGCTTATTAGAACAGGTTTTCTGTAAGGGCTTCTGGAGCATCTCCTTCCACGCTCAGTGGATGTGGTCTATAGGAAGAATCTGTGGAGGAATACCAATTGCCTTTAGGCATAGGAACAGATCTATGGAACAGATCTAGCAACAAACCCTTCTTGGCAGAAGGGCGGTATGCTTCCTTTCTTCGGTGAAAATTCCTAACGTAGATGCCCGCCCTTGTACCACTGAGAATTCAGTGGGACAGATACCCAGGAGAGTTGATTTCTGGTAGAGGATGGGCTTTTAGTGCATATCCAACAGTGGGGCTTATTTGTTTCTGCTGCTGTAGTTTGGACTGTGGCTATGGCCAAGTTCTGGAATGAATAAGTATAATCCATATTCCACCACAGGCTTATAAGCAAGGCTACCATATTAAAACCTAGGCTTCCAACTCACTGTTAACAGGAAAAACAGACAGACACAAATAGCAAAAATAAGTACCCCTTGGATGTAAAATCGAAAGGGTTTCCTGACTCTGGAAGCCCAAAAGGCATTTAAAGATCTAAACCAAGCAGTTGTGGAGCTCCCTCGTTAGCCCTGCCAGACTACACCAAGCCTGTTATACTGTATTTACAGGAGCAGAAAGGAATAGCTGGTTGCCCTAGAAACATCTGCAAGCTGTAGCGTATTACTCAGCAGAACTAGCCCTCGTAATTCAAGGCTCCATTTCATGCGCGAGGGCTGTTGCAGCAGCAGCTGTGATGACTGAGAAAGCAAGAAATACTGTCCTGCGGCTCCTCCTAACGCTCATGGTTCGTTCCTTGCTTTTTAGTCCTCCTCTCCAGCGTTGAAGCAACTGTGGTTGTGCCACACTTGGGAAGTACATTGGTTTATGGCACTAAACATAAATGGTCATTGGCTTCTTTGACTGAACTCTCCATAAATGCCTCAAGATCCACTCAAACACCCTGAGACGTCCCCTCCCTTCGCTGGCCCTGCGGCGCGGGAGCTGAGCGACCGAAGGCAAAGCCCACTGCATCTCCCCCAGGCTGTCTTGGCCTGGCTGGCTGCTGAGAGGAGGGGAGAGCGGGTGGTGACAGCCTGGGAGGTGACAGGAGGGACAGCGGGTGGTGACAGCCTGGGGGGTGACAGGAGGGACAGCGGGTGGTGACAGCCTGGGAGGTGACAGGAGGGACGTTGGGCGGTGATGGGCCCAGGGCTGTTGGGAGAGCCACCACAGGCCCAGGGGCTGATGGGAGGTGACGCAGGGTGGTGAAGGCCCAGGCGGTGACAGGAGGGACACCACAGTCTCAGGGGGTGGCAGGACAGCGGGTGGTGACAGCCTGGGGGGTGACAGGAGGGACACTGGGCGGTGACAGGCCTGGGGAGTGACAGGACACCGGGCGGTGACAGGCTGGGGGACAGCAGGGACACCAGCGGCCCAGGGCGGTGACAGGCCCGGTGCTGACGGCTGGTGACGCCGACCGGTAACGGCTCTCCCCTGGGGGGTGCTCGGCGTTAGGATGGAGAGGGTGGGGCCGCCACGCCCACGTGACGCGGTCCTTTTGTCATAGTGTGCTGGGTTACGTGGGGCAGGGAGTGGGTGCGGTGTGCCTTTGCAGTGATGCGCTGTCGGCCGGGAAACCCTTCAGCGGAACGCTGGGGGGCCCCGAGTCGCCATGGCGAGCGGTCGGGCCTGGGAGAGCTGTATGCGGGAGAGAGAGCAGAGGCCGAGCCAGGGCCGCGGGGACCTCTCCCAGTTGTCTGCCTGCCCGACCCTGCTGCGAGGAGGAGCTTGATCTCAGCCTGCGCTGCTTGCCCTGATCCCCTCAGTGGTTTTTTCCCCGAGCCGCTGTGGGTCCTAACCCGGCGCAGAGGCCACGACGCCGTCTGCCGCGGTAGACGCCTTCGTGGAGCCGGCACTGCCTGGCCCCGACCACGTTGTGCATCCATTACAAGTTCTCCCCCAAGCTGAACTATGACGCGGTCACCTTCGACGGCCTCCACATCTCCCTGTGCGACCTCAAGCGCCAGATCATGGGCTGCGAGAAGCTGAAGGCGGCCAACTGCCACCTGCAGATCACCAACGCCGAGACTACAGAAGGTGCGTGGGGGTGGCGGGCGCGGGGCCTCAGGCACCGCCCGGCTGGCGGCATCGCAGACCGCCCTGCGCTGGCTGCGTCTGCAGGAGCCGCGCTCTGCTCTTTGTGGCTCGTCCCCACGCAGCGTGAGTCAGCCTGGGGCCCATCCTGCCGGCGTGTGGGGGGCAAGGGGCTCCCGGGATTAAACGGTGTGGGAAGCCATAATGCGATTTGGCCACGATCGGTAGCTGTGACTTGTGTTGGGGGCCTCGCAGAGCTGTTCCTTTGTAGCTGCTGTTCTGACAACTACCTTCAGATCCGTGTTTTAGACACAGAGCTATGCGTAGAAGAATACATCATTGACGTGCAACAGGTAGTGCTTACAAACGTTTTGGTTTCCTGGAATTCTTCTAGGTAAAATGGTAAGGAAACGTGGGAGGATGCCTTGTAATAACAAACTTGCCAGATTTCTTTGAAATCTGGCAGAGAAAGCTGAAAGGGATAGAATAGATGGCTAATTTGAAGAAGAAAAGTGGTTTGAGTGACTTAATTTTGTCTTCAACTTGTTTTACCCCACTGCACTGGAAAAGTGGTTTTGTGGCTGTTGCAGAAAGTGCTCACTATCCCCATTTTGGGGCCATCTTGCACGTGAGTGTTCTCTGTATCTAAATTATCCTTTGGAATTTCATGTTAATGTAACTGCTTTTCTACACCAAAGACATTGCCATTCAGATGCTGTTGAGCATCATTTTCTCATTGATTTCTAACCTTGTTTTTCTTTTCCTGGCACCACGTGTTAACCACCTCAGGGCAGTACTGAAGTTTTATGGCAGAACACTTGTGGTGAATATACATAAGAAATGTTCTTAGAGAAGTCATCAATTCTTCCGTATGAGGCAGCAGTCAAAGTAGCTGTTGTTTAAGTTGTCTGCCTCCATTCATTCGTTGAAATACTTCTTCCCCTTGACTCTTTCAAGCCTACTATTTTCTTGTAGAATAGGTAGCAAGTTTCAGACCCTTGTGTCTCTTCTGCTCTGGACTTTAATAGAACACCCAAATCTTCCTGTGCTCTTGTAAGCTTTCTGAGTTAATTGAATCCTTATTTTTAATCACAGGTCAGATTGACAAAAGCCCAGTAGCCACGTACTGGCCATCACTGACGCTAAAACAAGTGGTGTGCTGCTAGGGAATAGGAATCCACAATGTTGTTACCTCCAGCTTTGTTGAACATTTCTATTGGAGCTCTGCTTGGACACGTGTGAAAAGTAGCCTTGTTGAGCATGATGTCACTGCTCGCTTTGCAGATGTTGAGTCATGCGTTGAGGCAGAGTGATACTGCTTTGCAGGTCCTGGTAGTTGCCAGGGGATGTTGCTGCCTGCAGGGAACAGGTTCCTGGTGGGAGATGCCCGTTTAGTCTGAGAGCTGTTAGACTAAGCTGGCATCTGTTAAATTCAAACTGAGCAAACAAAAATTTCCAGGGACTTTAGGAATAGCGCTCCAGCTTTAGTCCTTTCCTATTAAAAAAAAAAAAAGTTAGCTTTTTAGCCTATGTTTTTTCACTTCACCTTTAATAAAAGCTAAAGAGGGGAAATGCCACTTTAGTTTGAGCCAGTTTTGCCCTGCTTGTGAAATCAAGCTCAAAACCCCCCCAAAACTTCTGTGATCCAAATTCTAGCCCTGCCAGTTTTGTTTCCATTTAAATGTAAAGCACTGAGCAGCTGAGAAGTGTGGTTGTTGATGGATTAAGCTCCAAGAAATAGGCAGCGGTGGCAGGCTCTCTTCTGTGTTCTGTCAGCCTGGAGCACTGGCAGCAGAGGTGCATCATTTTTAGTTAACAGCTATGAAAGCGACGGCGTGGAGTTTTCATGCTTTAGCTAAGTGCCTGGTTTGTTGCAGGGCAAGCTAGTCAGGCTTTAGAATCTGGCTTACGCAGGTGAGACTTTGCTGTGGTTTGTTTTGCTCCAAAGTTCTATTGGTTTTGTAGCCTAACGGAAGCAAAAGCAACTTAAGCTAGATCAGGAGAGAACCTCGTGCATTAGCAGACTCTTCTTTAGTGACCTTTGAGACCATTTTGCTGTTGGCATTTAAACTATTGTAAAAAAAAGAGAAATATTTTGCTGCTTGTGTTTGATTATCAAACGTGAAGATTTCTTGAAATGTACTGTTAGCGTGTTGAGATGATAACGGCGCGATGTTACCTATAAAGTTTTGCTTTAATGTCTGTAAAGGGATTCTCTGAAGGGCTACGCAATTACATATTAATATACATTGTCATTAATTGACTAATGTTTTTGTCTGTATTTATGTTGTTTTCAGAATACCCACATGGTAATGCCCCGATTCCTAAGAGCTCGACGGTAATTGTTAGAAGAATCCTTGCTGGAGGAGTTAAAGCTACCAGCAAAACCTATGTTCTGAAAGTATCCATAATGTACTGTATTCTTTGTTAGGGGTTTCAGTGTGTTAACTTTTTTGTGGCTATTAGTTTACAGAGGCATTCAGATTGTCTCTTTCTTGTTAAAGCTGCTGTTAATTTTTGTTGTCATGGGGTAGATTTTAACGTATCTGTCCCAAAGTAGACTGACATTTTTCAGCCTGCGGGGACATGGAGTTCCATCTCCAACAATGGTAACTTGTAAAATGAATCTGTTGGGTTTGTTCTTGGGGTTGATTGTTCTGAGAGCCAAGTTGCAGATCCTGTTTCCTCTCGGTGGAGAGATTCCTTATTATATGTGTTTGCTTTTATTGCTTTTATAGTAAAGACAGATTCGCATTGTAGTGTAAACTTGTAATTTGTTCCCATCTCAGAAGAGTCCAAGTCTGAGTGTTTGACTATTTCTTGCATTTGGGGAAGGGGGGGGCGGGATACGGCAGGTATTCGTACGCCCCAAATATGGGTGTTTTGCGTACCAGCTATAAAGAGCAAGGGCTACCAGCTGGCGAACCATGCAAACAAGAAGTTCCATTCATAAGTGATTCCTGTTAGTTTCCTAAAGACAACGCCGGTTTCAGGCAAGAGAAAAAGAACAATATGCTAAAGTGGATTGCCTTTTGTGTGAGTACGATGAAGGAACAGTTAATCCTTTCCAAACTTGAAACTCAGTAAGCAGTGCAGCACCTTAGCAAATGTTAGGAGTTGTCTTTCTATGTCTGTTTTTACCCTAAGCTGATTATCTGTGCCCCAGATTTTAATTCTGTGTTCCTGAGGTTTACAGAGGACAGAGAATCGGGTGTATGGATTAAAATTACAGCTATTCAAATGCAATCCTGACTACAGGATTATGGCTGTCATTTACATATTCCTACAGTCCCATTCTGTAGCAGCTACATTAGCGTTGTTTGAATGGCCATGTTTTCCAGCCACCTTAAAGATATGCCTCTTCACCACAATCAGTAGGTATTACTAGCTTGTGGTTTTGCCGTGCCTTTCTGATGTTGGTTCTCAAGAAATAAAGTAGACTGATGAGTTACAGTGTGTCTCGAACAAACAGTACAGCAGCATCCTGGTGCCCATGAAGCATCTGCAAGCAAAAACCCATGCATTTATGTGGCTCTGTAGTAGTTGCTGCAGTGCTTTCAGGCACTCCCTAGGAATTCTGGATGCCACAGCATGGTTCTTATAAACATGGCTTTGTTTGGGAGATTAATTGAAATATGTATGCTTAGTACTGTCTTGTCAGTGCATCCTCCATTTCTGGTTGGATGGCACCCTCTCCTGCTGTTGTAATGCTGCCCTAAAAGGAGAGGATAGGTGCTGCTAGCATCAAAGATCAAAGAAATAGCTGGATGTGGGGATAAGGAAGGAATGGCACTGCTGTTCTAACGTTGAAAATTAACCAGGCAGATTAGCTTTCTATTCCTTCAGCTGAAAACATTGCAGAAACAACTGGTAGAGTGGTTAACATTTGGGGATGATGAATGTGGGCTGTAATGGTGGAGAGGCTTTCAAAATGCGTTACTCGCCTTGGAGTATGTTCTTCAAGGTCAATGGATGAAGAAACCATCGTGTGGCAATCTAAAGTGTTTCCTCATACTTCCTCATCTTCAGGAGGTACGTGGCTGTAGCTGCGAGCCTGGTGGTGTTCTAGCAGTGGCAGGAAGCGTGAGCCTTTCTATTTGTACATCAGGTCCATAGGAGCCTTTGAATTGCCTCTGCTCATGGGATGCTTTGGATGATGTATGAATGGTTTGTTAACTGTATCAATGGTTGCATGTCCGATTCGTGATGAGCAGCATGCAAATAGAGATCAATGAGTATGTGGAAGCTCAGCAAGGTTTCAAATGTAATAGATATTTCCTAAGATATTGTAGCATTTTCAAGATTATCTTAAAGCACATTCTGGCAATTAAGACCTTTTGTGTTTTTGTCATGGGACTCCTAAATCACACAAAATCCTAGGAACTGCTTTCAGGTGACATTTCCACTACTATTTTTAGCCAATATAGCATATGTAACGCATGTAGCATTTTGGCACTTTCATGACTAAGTGCAGTCGATATCTGAACACAGTGCTTAGGCTTCCACAAAGAAACACTGTTCTAAAGACTCTGCTGCTGACATTGTTGTTATTTCTCTGTCAGATGACTGATTTTTTTCCCTTAAGTAAACTTGCACTTCAAAGGGTCTCGACTACCCCTGTTCTTTCTTAGAGACTAAAGTACTCTCTCTGGTACCTATTTGTAATACTGGGGATATACAGGTGGCTAAAGTTACCTTCATATGTTGATGGCTGATTGTTTAAGAACACAAAACCGTGGTACAGACTTCATATTTTCAATACGTATGCAGCAGAGACAAAATATCTGAGGACTTTGTCTTGCACTGTTGTGTTCTACATCTGTAAGTCTTAGAGTAATTTGTGACAAAGCAGAAATGGGATTTTGGGGTTTTTTTTAGTTGCACTGAATGTACGAAGAGAGAAGTATTTATGTATATGAATAAATTTCCACAGTCACTAGACTATCAGAACAGAATGTTTTGATGTTGAGGTTTTATAATCTGTTTTCACTGCTTGATGTTGGGTACAAGTACTTTAGTTTAAGTTCTGATCACCTTTATTTCTTCTTCTAGAAGTCGAACTGAGCCAGTGAGTGGAACACCAAAAGCGGTATGTAAAAACACAATCTCAGACTTTTTTCTACACGCTGCACTTAGATCTCAACAATGAAGCCTTGTATTAATTTTCCAAACATTAACTTAATGTATTTCCCAGTAAAACATAGTCTGTGTTGTAAATACCATGTAGTTGATTCAGCAAAGGAAAAACTGAGTCATGCCATTGCACAGTTGTAAAGTGAATCTTGGTGCTTGTGCCTAGTAATGCATTGTATTTCATATTGAATATGCCAGAATATTTCCTGAATGACTTTGTGCTCTACGGATAACGTATGATCGTTTGTAGATCACGTAGGCTCAAGGTTTGCACAACTGAACATGGCGCCACGTTCTACAGCTGTCTGCCTACAGCTAGTAATATGGATGTTGGTCTAGGTGGTTGTGTGCTTTTTGTTTCCTGCAATAAAAATTGATTGGAGTGTATTTTTTGCCATTTTGAAATTGTATCACTTAGCTTTTGGTTTTAAATACTTTTTTTGCCTAATGGTTTTTGAGAATGTTATCAAAACCCACTGAGAATCCATGATTATTAAACTTGGTACTGTTTCTTACTTTTGGCTTGGGGGTTCAAAGAAATACCCAAACAAACCTATCCCATACCTCTTGAGGGCAGTTCTGTGCAGCTAAATGATTCCTTCTGATGTCCTTAAATACTTGGGTCTTTGTTCCTAAGACTGTATCATTGAAGCGATATTGTTTGGGCCCCTCTGAGTACATAAATGCCTTTAATAGATTGCTGTGAATTTAAATATCGTTGCTACACAAAGTGGTATTCTGAAGGTCTGCGTTTGATCTTTCCACGTTACCTGACAAAGCAGTTTAGTTTAGTAGTTTGCCTGCAAATGAAAATGTCTAAAACCTGGTATACAAATTCTGGCACAAGGTTGGAGCCTGGTGCATTTGTGGGTCAAATCCCTGCCATTTTTCTTAACTTCTGCCTGCAGTCCATGTTTGGATCTGGGTGACTCGAGGGTTGGATGCTGCTTTAATTTCCCAAAGGTTAAGCCTTTTTTAGTATACCACCACTCTGAATTTACATTTGGAAAAGGGTTAGCATTTTTCTTCAGGTTTTAAAATGCTCTCATTCTGCTCCTAAGATATGAATAAGTAACACAAGGAAATACTTGACTGGTAATGGTCTCGATCTTGATTTGACACTTGGCTCGAAAACAGTGTGTAACTACACATTTTAAAATAGTGCCAAGAGGATAAAAATTACCATGTAGCGGTTTTGACTTTTCATCTTTATTTTAAGGATCTAGAATTGATGCTAGGAATTTTTTACACTATTGAACATTTAGAACTTCATGCTCTGAATTCAAGACCATATTCACCCATTAATCATATACGTGTTTTTATGATTGATTAGAACCCCCCAAATTTCCTTCGTTTGGCTAAAGAGTATTTTGATGATTCTAATGATTCACAGGTATTAGAACAGCATTACTGGAATCTGAGGAACATACATGCCCAGTGGGTAATCACACAGATGTTTCTCCTGATGCTTTAATCGCCAACCAGTTCCTATGCAAGGTAACACAATGACTTTTACGTCAACTGTAAGAAAAGGCTATTTGTAAGAAGCTGAAAGGGAAGAAAATATTAATATAAATCTCCTTCAGCAAGGCTGAGTTGAATAAGGCTAAATTCACTGTTCAAATACATTCTCTGTTGTTACAGAAGCTTACAGTTAAGAGACAACCTGGCAAGTTCAGGTCACACTTTTGTTTAACACGAGTGCCTCACTTTCAAGTTCAGAGCTAACACTGAAGTACTTCAAATACAGATACTCTGAGTTACCCATCATTAATATCAGAGTTTAATGTGATGTATTCATAGATCTGTATGGTGATTTATTTTAGGCTTGGTAGCATTTACAGGAATACACAAGGAGTTTTACTCTGCAGGCTTTTTTTCATCTATCTACTGTGTTTCGTATTACATTTTGTCAATGTTTTCCTGGCTCTAGGCTGTGAACAACTTCAAAAATGGAACTGGCTACACAAAAAGGCTCCATAAGCTGATTCAGCAGCAAAAGCAGCAGCAGCCGCCACCGCTACCCCCTCCACCACCGGTCATGACTCTTACACCTCCTGCTGCTCTGGTGAGTGCCGCTGAACTTCCTAAATTTTCCTCTCTGTCAGTTAGCAGTTTGTTGGAAGAGAAGGTAAGTTTTATTTCCACATACGCAGTGCTTCATGTGTTTCAGCAGAGCTCATTGTCCCACTGTTTTCATTGGTTCACAGGGGAACAGGAAGGCCCGAGAGCGCTTTTCATGCATCACTGGCCAAGAAGCACAGCGGAGCAACTTTTGGAAGGCAGAAAGTGTGCTTGTCATCGATACGTGTCAAGCTTTGGAAAATATCGCACGGTACCACACACCTCTTCTTCTGCTTCTGCTTCTGCTTCTTCATCTTTTCCTGCTTGTACTTGTACTGCTGCTTCTCCTTCTTCTTCCTCTGCTTCTACTTCTTCTTCTTCTTCCTCTGCTTCTTCTTCCACTTCTTCTGATTCTTCAGCTTCAGCTTCTTCATCTTCTTCATCTCTATCTTCTCCTTTTCTGTCTTCATCTCTATCTTCTTCATCTCTATCTTCTTCATCTCTATCTTCTTCATCTCTATCTTCTTCATCTCTATCTTCTCCTTCTCTGTCTTCTACTTCTCTGTCTTCTCCTTCTCTGTCTTCTACTCCTTCTCCTCTATCTTCTTCCACTTCTCTATCTTCTTCTTATTCTTCTTCCACTTCTCATTCTTCTTCTTCTTCCACTTCTATTCTTCTTCTTCTTCTTCTTCCACTTCTCATTCTTCTTCTTCTTCTTCCACTTCTCTTTCTTCTTCTTCTTCTTCTTCTTCCACTTCTCTTTCTTCTTCTTCTTCTTCTTCTTCCACTTCTTCTTCTTCTTCTTCCACTTCTCTTTCTTCTTCTTCTTCTTCTTCCACTTCTTCTTCTTCTTCTTCTTCCACTTCTCTTTCTTCTTCTTCTTCTTCCACTTCTTCTTCTTCTTCTTCTTCCACTTCTCTTTCTTCTTCTTCTTCTTCTTCCACTTCTCTTTCTTCTTCTTCTTCTTCCACTTCTTCTTCTTCTTCCACTTCTCTTTCTTCTTCTTCTTCTTCCACTTCTTCTTCTTCTTCTTCCACTTCTCTTTCTTCTTCTTCTTCTTCTTCCACTTCTCTTTCTTCTTCTTCTTCCACTTCTTCTTCTTCTTCCACTTCTTCTTCTTCTTCCACTTCTTCCTCTTCTTCTTCTTCTTCTTCTTCTTCTTCTTCCACTGCTTCTTCTTCTTCTTCTTGTTCTTCCACTTCTTCTTCTTCTTCCACTTCTCCTTCTTCTTCCACTTCTCCTTTTTCTTCTTCCACTTCTCCTTCTTCTTCTTCCACTTCTCCTTCTTCTTCTTCCACTTCTCCTTCTTCTTCTTCTTCCACTTCTCTTTCTTCTTCTTCTTCTTCTTCCACTTCTCTTTCTTCTTCTTCTTCTTCTTCCACTTCTCCTTCTTCTCCTTCCACTTCTCCTTTTTCTCCTTCTTCTCCTTCCACTTCTCCTTCTTCTCCTTCTTCTGCTTCTTCTCCTTCTCCTCCTTCTCCTCCTTCTTCTCCTCCTCCTCCTCCTTCTCCTTCTTCTTCTCCTTCTTCTTCTCCTTCTTCTTCTCCTTCTCCTTGTTCTTCTTCTCCTTCTTCTTCTCCTTCTTTTTCTTCTTCTTCTTCTTCTTCTTCTTCTTCTTCTTCTCCTTCTCCTTCTTCTCCTTCTCCTTCTTCTTCTCCTTCTTTTTCTTCTTCTTCTTCTTCTTCTTCTTCTTCTCCTTCTCCTTCTTCTCCTTCTCCTTCTTCTTCTCCTTCTTCTTCTTCTCCTTCTTCTCCTTCTCCTTCTTCTCCTTCTCCTTCTTCTCCTTCTCCTTCTTCTCCTTCTTCTCCTGCTTCTTCTTCATCTTCTTAATCTCTATCTTCTTCTTCTCTCTCTTCTTCTTTTTCTTCTCTATCTTCCTCCGCTTCTCTATCTTCTTCTTCTCCTTCCACTTCTCTATCTTCTTCTTCTTCTCCTTCTTCTTCTCCTTCTTCATCTTCATCTTGTTCTTCTTCATCTTGTTCTTCTTCATCTTCTTCGTCTTCATCTTCTTCGTCTTCATCTTCTTCGTCTTCATCTTCTTCTGCTTCTTCTCTATCTTCTTCTTCTCCATCTTCTACTTCTCTATCTTCTTCTTCATCTTCTTCATCTTCATCTTTTTCCTCTTCTTCTTCTCTATTTTCTTCTTCTTCTTTTCTATCTTCTTCTTCTTCTTCTTCATCTACTTCTTCTTCTCCTTCTTCTTCTTCTTCTTCTTCTTCTTCTTCTTCTTCTTCTTCTCTGTCTTCTTCTTCTTCTTCTCTGTCTTCTTCTTCTTCGTCTTCTTCTTCTTCGTCTTCCGCTTCTTCTCTATGTTCTTCATCTTCATCTTCTCCTTCTCTATCTTCTTTTTCTCGATCTTCTTCTTCTTCTTCTTCTCTATCTTCCTTTTCTCTATCTTCTTCTAAATCTTTTCTATCCTCTTTTTCTCTGTCTTCTTCTCATTCTTCTCTATCTTCTTCCACTTCTCTATCTTCTTCTTCTCCTTCTTCCGCTTCTTTATCTTCTTCTTCTACTTTTTCTTCTTTAACAACTTCTTCATCTTCTTCATCTTCTTCTTCTTCTCTATCTTCTTCTTCTCAATGTTTTCTAACTTCTTATTCTTCATTTTCATCTTCTTCATCTTCATCTTCTCTATCTTCTTCTTCTCTATCTTCTTTTCTATCTTCATCATCATCTTCTCTTATTTTCTATCTTCTTCTTCTCTTCTTCTCTTCTTCTCTATCTTCTTATCTTCTTCTCTATCATCTTCTTCATTTTCATCTTCTACATCTCTATCTTCTTCATCTTCTTCATCTCTATCTTCTTCTTCATCTTCTTCATCTCTGTCTTCTGTATCTTTCGCTTCTCCTTCTTCTGCTTCTCTATCTTCTTCTTTCGCTTCTCTTCTGCTTCTCTATCTTCTTCTTCTGCTTCTCTGTCTTCTTATGATCTTCTCTATCTTCTTCATCTTCTTCATCTTCTTCATCTCTATCTTCTTCTCTATCTTCTTCTTCTCTATCTTCTTCTTCTTCTTCTCTATCTTCTTCTTCTTCCTCCGCTTCTCTATCTTCTTCTTCTACTTCTTCTTCTTTAACAACTTCTTCTTTTTCATCTTCTTCATCTGCTTCTTCTTCTCTATCTTCTTCTTCTTCTTCTTCTCTATCTTTTTTAAATTCTTCTTCTTCATTTTCATCTTCATCTTCTCTATCTTCTTCTTCTCTATCTTCTTTTCTATCTTCATCATCAACTTCATCTTCTTCTCTTCTTATTTTCTGTCTTCTTCTTTTTCTTATCTTCTCTTCTTCTCTATCTTCTTATCTTCTTCTCTATCTTCTTCTTCATTTTCATCTTCTTCGTCTTCATCTTCATCGTCTTCATCTCTATCTTCTTCATCTTCTTCATCTCTATCTTCTTCTGTATCTTCTTCTTTCGCTTCTCTTCTTCTGCTTCTCTATCTTCTTTCGCTTCTCTATCTTCTTATGTTCTCTATCTTCTTCTTATCTTCTTCTTCATCTCTATCTTCTTCATCTCTATCTTCTTCTTCTCTATGTTCTTCTTCTTCTCTATCTTCATCTCTATCTTCTTCTTCTCTATCTTCTTCTTCTTCCGCTTTTCTGTCTTCTTATTCTTCTTCTCTATCTTCTTCTTCTTCTTCTTCTCTATCTTTTTTAAATTCTTCTTCTTCATTTTCATCTTCTTCTTCTCTATCTTCTTCATCTCTATCTTCTTCTTCTCTATCTTCTTCTTCTTCCGCTTCTCTGTCTTCTTATTCTTCTTCTCTATCTTCTTCTTCTTCTTCTTCTCTATCTTTTTTAAATTCTTCTTCTTCATTTTCATCTTCATCTTCTCTATCTTCTTCTTCTCTATCTTCTTTTCTATCTTCATCATCAACTTCATCTTCTTCTCTTCTTATTTTCTATCTTCTTTTTCTTCTCTTCTCTTCTTCTCTATCTTCTTCTTCATTTTCATCTTCTTCGTCTTCATCTTCATCTTCTTCATCTCTATCTTCTTCTTCTCTATCTTCTTCCTCTTCTCTATCTTCTTCATCTCTATCTTCTTCTTCTCTATCTTCTTCTTCTCTATCTTCTTCTTCTCTATCTTCTTCTTCTTCCGCTTCTCTGTCTTCTTATTCTTCTTCTCTATCTTCTTCTTCTTCTTCTGCTTCTCTAACTTCTTCTTCTTCTCTTTCTTCTTCTCTTTCTTCTTCTTCTTCTCCTTCTTCTTCTTCTCTATCTTCTTCATTTTCTTCTTCTGTTTCTTCTTCTTCTGTAACTTCTTCTTCTTCTTCTCTATCTTCTTCATCTTCTCTAACTTCTTCTTCTTCGTCTTCTCTAACTTCTTCTTCTTCTTCGTCTTCTCTATCTTCTTCTTCTTCGTCTTCCCTACCTTCTTCTTCTTCGTCTTCCCTATCTTCTTCTTCTTCTAGTTCTTCATCTTTATCTTCTTCATCTTTATCTTCTCCTTCTCTATCTTCTTCTTCCTCTCTATCTTCTTCTTCTTCCTCTCTATCTTCTCTATCTTTGTATTCTTCTTCTCTATCTTCTTATTCTCTATCTTCTCGATCTTTGTATTCTTCTTCTTCTCTATCATCATCTTCTTCTCTATCTTCTTCTTCTCTATCTTCTTCTTCTTCTTCTTCTTCTGCTCCTTCTTCTTCTTCGTCCTCGTCTTCATCTTATTCACCTCTATCTTCTTCTTCTATATCTTCTTCTTCTCTGTCTTCTTCTTCTATATCTTTTTCTTATTATTCTCTATCATCTTCTTCTTCTTTTGTCTATCTTCTTCTTTTTCCTTTTCTTCATCTTCTTCTCTACCTTCTTTTTCTTCTTCTTCTCTAACTTCTTCTTCTTCTCTAACTTTTTTTCTTCTTATTCTCTATCTTCTTTTCTTCATATTCTTCATCTTCTTCTCTATCTTCTTCTTCTTCTTCACTACCTTCTTCTCTATCTTCTTCTTATTATTCTCTATCTTCTTCTTCTTCTTCTTCTTCTTCTTCATCTTATTCACCTCTATCTTCTTCTTCTATATCTTCTTCTTCTCTATTTTCTTCTTCACTATCTTCTCCTTTTCTATCTTCTTCTTCTATATCTTTTTCTTATTATTCTCTATCATCGTCTTCTTCTTTTGTCTATCTTCTTCTTTTTCTTCATCTTCTTCTCTACCTTCTTTTTCTTCTTCTTCTCTAACTTCTTCTTCTTCTCTAACTTTTTCTTCTTCTTGTCTATCTTCTTTTCTTCATATTCTTCATCTTCTTCTCTATCTTCTTCTTCTTCTTCACTACCTTCTTCTTCTCTATCTTCTTCTTATTATTCTCTATCTTCTTCTTCTTCTTCTTCTTCTTCATCTTATTCACCTCTATCTTCTTCTTCTATATCTTCTTCTTCTCTATTTTCTTCTTCACTATCTTCTCCTTTTCTATCTTCTTCTTCTTCTTCACTATCTTCTTCTCTATCTTCTTATTATTCTCTATCTTCTTCTTCTTCTTTTGTCTGTCTTCTTCTTTTTCTTCTTCTTCTTCATCTTCTTCTCTATCTTCTTCTTCTTCTCTAACTTTTTCTTCTCCTTCTTTTGCTTCTATATCTTCTTCTTTATCTTCTCCTTCTCTATCTTCTTCTTCATCTTCTTCCTCTCTATCTTCTCCTTCTCTATCTTCTTCTTCATCTTCTTCCTCTCTATCTTCTCCTTCTCTATCTTCTTCTTCATCTTCTTCCTCTCTATTTTCTCCTTCTCTATCTTCTTCTTCATCTTCTTCATTTCTATCTTCTCCTTCTCTATCTTCTTCTTCATCTTCTACATCTCTATCTTCTCCTTTTCTTCTTCATCTCTATCTTCTTCATCTCTATCTTCTCCTTCTCTGTCTTCATCTCTATCTATCTTCTTCATCTCTGTCTTCTCCTTCTCTGTCTTCTCCTTCTTCTCCTCTATCTTCTTCCACTTCTCTATCTTCTTCTTCTTCTTCTTCTTCTTCCACTTCTCTTTCTTCTTCTTCTTCTTCTTCCACTTCTTCTTGTTCTTCTTCTTCCACTTCTCTTTCTTCTTCTTCTTCTTCTTTCACTTCTTCTTCTTCTTCTTCCACTTCTTCTTCTTCTTCTTCTTCCACTTCTTCTTCTTCTTCTTCTTCCACTTCTTCTTCTTCTTCTTCTTCTTCTTCTTCTTCCACTTCTTCTTCTTCTTCCACTTCTTCTTCTTCTCCTTCTTCTCCTTCCACTTCTCCTTCTTCTCCTTCTCCTCCTTCTCCTCCTTCTCCACCTCCTCCTCCTCCTTCTCCTTCTTCTTCTCCTCCTCCTCCTTCTTCTCCTTCTTCTTCTCCTTCTTTTTCTTCTTCTTCTTCTTCTTCTTCTTCTTCTTCTTCTTCTTCTCCTTCTTCTTCTCCTTCTTCTTCTCCTTCTTCTTCTCCTTCTTCTCCTTCTTCTTTTCTTCTTCTTCTCCTTCTTCTCCTTCTTCTTTTCTTCTTCTTCTTTTCTTCTTCTTCTTCTTCTTCTTCTGCTTCTCTATGTTCTTCTTCTCATTCTACTTCTTGTTCTTCATCTTCTACTTCTTCTCTATCTTCTTCTTCTTCTCTAAAAACTTCATCTTCTTCTTAACATCTTCTTATTCTCTAACTTCTTCTTTTCCTCTATCTCCTTTTTCTTCTTCATATTCTTCACCTTCATTTTCTTCTCTTTCTTCTTCTTCTTCACTATCTTCTTCTTCTTCTCTATCTTCTTCTTCTTATTCTCTATATTCTTCTTCTTCTTCTTCTGCTTCTCTATCTTCTTCTTCTCTTCTTCTTCATAGTCGTCACCTTCATCTTCTCTGTCTTCTTTTTCTTCTTCTTCTCTATCTTCTTTTTATTCTTCTTCTCTATCTTCTTCTTCTTGTTCTTCTTCTCTATCTTCTTCTTCGTTTTCTCTATCTTCTTCTTCTTCTTCCGCTTCTCCTTCTTTTATTCTGCTGCTTCTCCTTCTCCTTCTCCTCCTCCTCCTCCTCCTTCTTCTTCTTCTTCTCTATCTTCTTCTTCTCTATCTTCATCATCAACTTAATCTTCTTCTCTTCTTATTTTCTATCTTCTTCTTCTCTTCTTCTCTATCTTCTTATCTTCTTCTCTATCTTCATCTTCTTCTTCATCTTCCTCATCTCTATCTTTGTCTTCTGTATCTTCTTTTGCTTCTCCTTCTTCTGCTTCTGTCTTCTTCTTCTTCTTCTTCTTCTCTATCTTCTTCTCTACCTTCTTATGTTCTTCTCTATCTTCTTCTTCTTCTTCATTTTCATCTTCTTCATCCTCTTCTTCATCTTCTTCATCTCTTATCTTCTCCTTCTCTATCATCTTCTTCTTCTTCTCTATCTTCTTCTTCTCTTCTTCTTCTTCTTCTTCTTCTGCTTCTTCTCTATGTTCTTTATGTTCATCATCTCCTTCTCTATCTTCTTCTCGATCTTCTTCTCTATCTTCTTTTTCTCTATCTTCTTCTGAATCTTCTCTATCCTCTTCTTCTCTGTCTTCTTCTCCTTCTTCTCTATCTTCTTCCACTTCTCTATCTTCTTCTTCTTCTCTTTCTTCTTCTGCTTCTTCTTCTGCTTCTGGTTTTGCTTCTTCTTCTGCTTCTGCTTCTGCTTCCTCCTCTGCTTCTTCTTCCTCTGCTTCTTCTTCCACTTCTTCTGATTCTTCAGCTTCAGCTTCTTCTTCTTCTTCTTCTTCTTCTTCTTCTTCTTCTTCTTCTTCTTCTTCTTCTTCTCTATGTTCTTCATCTTCATCTTCTCCTTCTCTATCTTCTTCTTCTCGATCTTCTTCTTGTTCTTCTCTATCTTCCTTTTCTCTATCTTCTTCTAAATCTTTTCTATCCTCTTCTTCTCTGTCTTCTTCTCCTTCTTCTCTATCTTCTTCCACTTCTTTAGCTTCTTCTTCTTCTTCCGCTTCTCTATCTTCTTCTTCTACTTCTTCTTCTTTAACAAATTATTCTTCATCTTCATCTTCTTCTTCTCTCTATCTTCTTCTTCTTTTTCTTCTTCTCTATCTATTCTAATTTCTTCATTTTCATCTTCTTCATCTTCTTCTCTATCTTCTTCTCTATCTTCTTTTCTATCTTCATCATCATCTTCTCTCTTCTTATTTTCAATCTTCTTCTCTTCTTCTCTTCTTCTTCTCTATCTTCTTATCTTCTTCTCTATCATCTTCTTCATTTTCATCTTCTTTGTCTTCATCTTCACCTTCTTCATCTCTATCTTCATATTCTTCATCCCTATCTTCTTCTTCATCTTCTTCATCTCTGTCTTCTTCAGTATCTTCTTGTTTCGCTTCTCTTCTTCTGCTTCTCTATCTTCTTTCGCTTCTCTTCTGCTTCTCTATCTTCTTTTCTATCTTCATCATCTTCTCTTCTTATTTTCTATCTTCTTCTCTTCTTCTTTTCTTCTTCTCTATCTTCTTATCTTGTTCTCTATCATCATCTTCATTTTCATCTTCTTCGTCTTCATCTTCTTCTTCTCTATCTTTTCTAAATTCTTCTTCTTCATTTTTATCTTCTTCATCTTCTCTATCTTCTTCTTCTCTATCTTCTTTTCTATCTTCATCATCCACTTCATCTTCTTCTCTTATTTTCTATCTTCTTCTTCTCTTCTTCTCTTCTTCTTCTCTATCTTCTTATCTTCTTCTCTATCTTCTTCTTCATTTTCATCTTCTTTGTCTTCATCTTCTTCATCTTCTTCATCTCTATCTTCTTATTCTTCTTCTTCCGCTTCTCTATCTTCTTCTTCTACTTCTTTTTCTTTAACAGCTTCTTCTTCTTCATCTTCTTCTTCTTCTTCTCTATCTTCTTCTTCTTCTTATCTTCTTCTTCTCTATCTTTTCTAACTTCTTCTTCTTCATTTTCATCTTCTTCATCTTCATCTTCTCTATCTTCTTCTTCTCTATCTTCTTTTCTATCTTCATCATCAACTTCATCTTCTTCTCTTATTATTTTCTATCTTCTTCTTCTTCTCTTCTTCTTCTCTATCTTCTTATCTTCTTCTCTATCTTCTTCATTTTCATCTTCTTAGTCTTCATCTTCATCTTCTTTATCTCTATCTTCTTCTTCTGTATCTTCTTCTTTCGCTTCTCTTCTGCTTCTCTGTATTCTTCTTCAATTTCATCTTCTTCATCTTCATCTTTTTCATCTTCTTCTCTATTTTCTTGTTCTTTTCTATCTTCTTCTTCTTGTTCTTCGTCTTCTTCTTCTTCTCCTTCTCCATCTTCTTCTTCATCTTCTTCTTCTCTATCTTCTTATGTTCTTCTCTATGTTCTTCTTCTTCATTTTCATCTTCTTCATCTTCTTCTTCATCTTCTTCATCTCTAT